>NC_139231.1:55153142-55447853 GCF_977018435.1 Lepisma saccharinum
AAAAAATGCTAATTAGCGAGAGTTAATTAAGCAAGGCAAGTAAAAGAAGCAAATAGGACAATATGTGGCGGCGTGGAAATATGTAAAAATTCGACTCGATTCGAATTAAAATTGGAGGATATTTTGCATTTTTTTCCCTATAATGTACAAAATATTTACCGTACATAATTTTTTCTATTTACAACAGTATAAAATAAGAGAAATGTGTGACAATATCCATATTAATTAGGAAGGTATGTCGTATGCTAGGTTAGCTAATTGCGTCTTCTACAGCTTCACTGTATAGAGGAAAAATGGAAAAAGAGAGCTCTACAAAAACTAATGCTCTTAACAATATTGTACGCCCCGTGAAAATTATATATATAAATAAGACTTAAGCGTATTATCTGCTTTCATGTCAGATTTTGCCGACCTGTGAGCTGTAGTGTTTAGGCGACAAGCGATGCGCTCAAACTAACCTCCCCCACTCATACATACACACTATGTCTTACAATAAGTAAGGCTGCTATATCACATGTAAGGGCTGACGGTTGCCAACACACACAAGATTTATTGCAAATTTTATTAACCTACGACATAAGCCATGGACACACACACACCAAGCCTTCCAGATAGGCTATAAGCAACTCACCTCTTGCAATTGTATAACGGGGAAAATTAACCTACAGCTAGCAACACTGTTTGAGCTGCTTTCGACGAGTAGTGTTACCAAACTTATTTTTTTGCAAATAGGCTCTACAGCTAGAGGCTTGAAACATATACCCTACCAGAGTATGCCAACTTACCTCATGTAAAAATATTACCTAGTACGGGTTAAGCTGTGACATACAACTAGCGAACGACACGACCACCTGACATACAGACAGAGAGAGTGTGATACAGCTTATACGCAGTTTTTCCTACACACGTACTGGGTTTAAAAGATAACTTGCAACAACTATTTCACTCACCTCCTATCATATAATAAAATTACCACAGGTTTTTGATACTTGCTGCCAGAACATGGTGGTTTTAGACTGGAAATTCAGCCCGATTATTCTATTTGTGCAAGAGAAAAATGATGATGCCTGCATTTGGAATATATAATTCTTCTTACGGTATTTTGCGTGCTCCCAGTAACCTTGCTTTCGATTCACGGAAGCTATGACGTGTATTTCCTGTTTTGCGAACATACGAGAACCTTTCACAATGTTGCATCAGATAATATATTGCAAGAGCGAGTTGGTTGTGTATATAAATCTAGTCTTGGGGAATGGACATGAATATAATGTCAAAATTATTGCATAACTTAAAAAGAATATTTATTGCACTGCGCTTTCTAGCAAAGGTAAATGTGGAATGCCCCGGCCCCTCAGAGATTCGAATACTGTTAGTTAAACAGCAAGTATTGTCATATGGACTGACGATTATTATTTTTTTAAAAAAACAGACCTCGTAGTAAGTTATAACCTGAGCTGTCTTGCAAGTCTCTCGAGTTTGATATCTGGTGAAGGAATATGATGCTACTATAAACTGTATACAAGATATACCCAGTCCCTGGCATGAGATGGACGAGAACCTATACAGTTGTACAATGGTTGTTTTTTTTATTAAAGCATAGCGCTTATTTACATGTCAGCGCAACATGCATGCAAAGAAGGGAGGGAGACCATAACGGATAATTCTTATTTCGATTTCAATATTTTTGCTAGTCATGCTATCTAGACGAACACTGGAAGATGGGCAAAAGCGAGGGAAAGAGAGAAATGTTATTTTTTGCCTCTCTGCCTGTGTGTGATATACTAGTTTTACATGCATACGGCTGTATCGTGAAGCGAGGCCGAAAATAATTTTTGAAAGCAGTCTCGAGCATCTTCGCGTTCAGCCAACAAGAGAAATAAAACATTACACATGGGTGTGGGGCGCAACAGCCACAGTACGGTAATGTGCATGGATGTTAAAACTTTTGGGTTTTTCTGAATAGACATACATATCAGTTTTGCAGTCTCCAGATGGGACCGGAGCTTACTTTTTATTTGGACAAGGGGGTTCAGATCAACTATAATTTTTGTTTACATCAAAATGAAACAAAGGATTTTACTCCACTGCTTACTTATTCAATATTTTTATTATTGTAAAGAATGGGGCGGTGTGTCTTATTGTATATAGTCTTCCAACAACCACCTCGGGGGCGTAAATTTATGTTTCTGCATGTAGGCAAAATGCACTTAACTTCAGTTGTGAAGTTTGTTTTGCTGTTGTGATTAAATACTAAACCAAAATCTTATTACATAACTTTGAAGTATATTTGTTAATACGATCTATATTATATCATTGCTATAGGTGGTCCATATTATGCGCAGGAGAATTTTTAAAAAATGTCTTGTTTCTCGAACCTGTGACCTGCAGATTTGCTTTTGCTGGCAACAGAAACAGAAAATGGTACTATGTTATTCTATACTGATATACTGATAGTCAACAACTATGTCGAAAAGCAATGATGGGGGGACTTGTCTGTGTTGGGTCTTATTAACAACTTCACAGCTGTACCTGCACAACTCATTGACAACAAATCAACAATGTTAGGAAATGTGTGCATGGCCCCGAGAATACAATTTAAAATCACTGATGTGATATGAACCCCCTTTACTTGTGTGTATTTGAATATGCGAACATGAGGTATTTTGAATAATCGAGGCGGACAATCACAAAAACAGCTTGCAACAGTATGGAGAGTTCAAACTTCAGACGATTTTTGTTAATCTACGAAAAGCCAAGGGGCGAACGGAGATTACTACGAAAATTGTAACGCGAGGCTATTTTGGCTAATGGCAACGATGAGGATGAATAATGGTTGTTTTGATGAAATTGAAAAAGTGGGGCACGTCTGCTTCGAAGTGCATTACACCAACAACTACAATTGTCCCTCTTCCCCACACGAGGCGATTAACAGAGGTGTATTTTTGCCGGTCTACGACTCTGAGGGCTCAAGTTACAATGTTTACCTATAGCTGTACATATTTAAAAATGACCTGAGCAATTAAATGTTACAATACCGATCCTGATTTTTGTCGGATGACGTAGGTTGCAATCCCACCCCCGATGGCGTATAGACTTAAATGTTTCCATAACATGAAATACTGTTAATGGAAATCTGTCGTTTCTAATGTAAAAATCATATAACAAGAAAAAGAAGAAAATAAATGTTGCGAGCAAATACGGAGCCTCAACCCAAACACATAAATAATCAGACAAGATGTCAACGGTGCGTTCATAACTAACAAGTGATTATTCAAAAATTGAAATGGTGCAGGGGGAAACAACCAACTAACTAACTAGGCTTCTTAAACCCGAGGACAGCAAATACAAGCCTATTCTGATCTGAGAAAGATTTCTATCCACTTTTTTTCCATCCCAACCGATTTTTTTTAGGTCTATTCAACCCCTCATGGTACACGAGCTCCCACTGCCTGATGGTGGAGGAAGCGAATCTATTTGGACATGAAAGAGCATTATGTGTGGGAGACTATAATTTATACATGTGGTTGCTTGGATGCTTACAGAGGATGCCATAGCTCGTGCGATTGAGGCATTTTATTAAGCACATATTTTGATGAGTGTAAAGAATTAAATAAGTCACAAGGGGCTGAGGCATGGTTCGAATTTCTCGATCTAGGTATGGATGCAGACAGACACGAAGTTTTGTGTGTGGACACAAATGATAATGGAAAAATGCTGTTCACCCCGATAGCATAGTGGTAATGTTGTTCTTGCCTCGTTTCCATCGACAACATAGTGGTTACACTGTCCAATATTAAGAAGTTCTCAAAATTATTCAATCATTTTCTCTCTTCTTCTTCTATCATCTCGGTAACCAAAAAAAAGGTTTTCTCAAACGTTTAGACGACTACGAAAACGTTGAAATGTAAAATATTGTTGCATTGTAATCAAAAAAGAATTTGTTGAATATGCCTAACCTAAAATAAAATTCAAGAATTAATAGAGTTAAATATTTGCCACTCTGAAATGGCGACGGCTATCATAATATTATTTTCAGCAGGATAATAATGACAATATTATATATATTAAGGATTAGGCCCGAGGGATTCTTATGCGGGGGCTCATCTTAAAAACTTCAGTAGATGTTTGTCATGGAACTCCCTTCTTAAATTCGATTCGAAAGGCACAAATATTCCGGTTCTTGAATAAGAAGCGCGTATGCCTTCGGAAAGAGAGAAGAAGAAATAAATAAATCAACTCATGCATATTCTTCATGTACGTATGCTTGGTGACAAGAAACAGTATTTTTTTTTCTCTTCAAGAAATTGTTTTCAACTTTTTGCTAGGTGACCCAACAGGAGTGGACGAAATAGCTTATTCATTTAAACTGGAAGCTTGCTTTTTTTTCAACAATGGAAAATACATTATTTCCAGTGAAATATCGACTCAACTACCTAGAATGGCTACCACGGGCTTGGTGACTGAATACTAAAAAACTATCGAGCGACTTACTTCACAGCAGTGTCACTTAGTTTCAACAAGAACAGTTCAAGGCTTCCCGGGGTGTCCTGCAAGGTTCGGCATTTATTTTTTTTAATAGCAAGCAGATGAACTGGCCTTACAATATGAAGACCCCTCTCACTGTGTCGGTTGCAGTTATTTTCTGGTAATTATGTCTTGCCGATGGCGTTGTCGCTTTGTAATCATACTTAGGAGTTATTTTTTTTTATTTTGCCTTTCGCGACATGTTCGACTAATCGTGACAATACGTTTCAACTTTTCTGCATAAACGTTGATCATCGTTTATCTTGTCCACATCGATTAATCTTCTTATGTTTTTTTTTTGTTTTTTCGTCGCGTCCATCTCTTCTGTTATCACAATCGAGACTTCTAGATTATTATTTTTTCTTCCTGCAATTTTAGAAATGTAATTTTTCATGATCATCCAGCGAACGCCTGAGACATTTCAGCAAAATGTCGATTATTCAATGGATGTTGTAAGGTTCCATGTTTTTTTTTTCACTATCTCTTGTTTGGTCGATTTTGAATTTGGGAGTTATTTTTTTTATTTTGCCTTTCGCGACATGTTCGACTAATCGTGACAATACGTTTCAACCTTTTTACATAAACGTTGAAACGTTTCAACGAACAAACGTTTGTTCGTTGAAACGTTTCGACGTTTATGTAAAAAGGTTGAAACGTATTGTCACGATTAGTCGAACATGTCGCGAAAGGCAAAATAAAAAAAATAACTCCCAAATTCAAAATCGACCAAACAAGAGATAGTGAAAAAAAAAACATGGAACCTTACAACATCCATTGAATAATCGACATTTTGCTGAAATGTCTCAGGCGTTCGCTGGATGATCATGAAAAATTACATTTCTAAAATTGCAGGAAGAAAAAATAATAATCTAGAAGTCTCGATTGTGATAACAGAAGAGATGGACGCGACGAAAAAACAAAAAAAAAACATAAGAAGATTAATCGATGTGGACAAGATAAACGATGATCAACGTTTATGCAGAAAAGTTGAAACGTATTGTCACGATTAGTCGAACATGTCGCGAAAGGCAAAATAAAAAAAAATAACTCCTAAGTATGATTACAAAGCGACAACGCCATCGGCAAGACATAATTACCAGAAAATAACTGCAACCGACACAGTGAGAGGGGTCTTCATATTGTAAGGCCAGTTCATCTGCTTGCTATTAAAAAAAATAAATGCCGAACCTTGCAGGACACCCCGGGAAGCCTTGAACTGTTCTTGTTGAAACTAAGTGACACTGCTGTGAAGTAAGTCGCTCGATAGTTTTTTAGTATTCAGTCACCAAGCCCGTGGTAGCCATTCTAGGTAGTTGAGTCGATATTTCACTGGAAATAATGTATTTTCCATTGTTGAAAAAAAAGCAAGCTTCCAGTTTAAATGAATAAGCTATTTCGTCCACTCCTGTTGGGTCACCTAGCAAAAAGTTGAAAACAATTTCTTGAAGAGAAAAAAAAATACTGTTTCTTGTCACCAAGCATACGTACATGAAGAATATGCATGAGTTGATTTATTTATTTCTTCTTCTCTCTTTCCGAAGGCATACGCGCTTCTTATTCAAGAACCGGAATATTTGTGCCTTTCGAATCGAATTTAAGAAGGGAGTTCCATGACAAACATCTACTGAAGTTTTTAAGATGAGCCCCCGCATAAGAATCCCTCGGGCCTAATCCTTAATATATATAATATTGTCATTATTATCCTGCTGAAAATAATATTATGATAGCCGTCGCCATTTCAGAGTGGCAAATATTTAACTCTATTAATTCTTGAATTTTATTTTAGGTTAGGCATATTCAACAAATTCTTTTTTGATTACAATGCAACAATATTTTACATTTCAACGTTTTCGTAGTCGTCTAAACGTTTGAGAAAACCTTTTTTTTGGTTACCGAGATGATAGAAGAAGAAGAGAGAAAATGATTGAATAATTTTGAGAACTTCTTAATATTGGACAGTGTAACCACTATGTTGTCGATGGAAACGAGGCAAGAACAACATTACCACTATGCTATCGGGGTGAACAGCATTTTTCCATTATCATTTGTGTCCACACACAAAACTTCGTGTCTGTCTGCATCCATACCTAGATCGAGAAATTCGAACCATGCCTCAGCCCCTTGTGACTTATTTAATTCTTTACACTCATCAAAATATGTGCTTAATAAAATGCCTCAATCGCACGAGCTATGGCATCCTCTGTAAGCATCCAAGCAACCACATGTATAAATTATAGTCTCCCACACATAATGCTCTTTCATGTCCAAATAGATTCGCTTCCTCCACCATCAGGGCAGTGGGAGCTCGTGTACCATGAGGGGTTGAATAGACCTAAAAAAAATCGGTTGGGATGGAAAAAAAGTGGATAGAAATCTTTCTCAGATCAGAATAGGCTTGTATTTGCTGTCCTCGGGTTTAAGAAGCCTAGTTAGTTAGTTGGTTGTTTCCCCCTGCACCATTTCAATTTTTGAATAATCACTTGTTAGTTATGAACGCACCGTTGACATCTTGTCTGATTATTTATGTGTTTGGGTTGAGGCTCCGTATTTGCTCGCAACATTTATTTTCTTCTTTTTCTTGTTATATGATTTTTACATTAGAAACGACAGATTTCCATTAACAGTATTTCATGTTATGGAAACATTTAAGTCTATACGCCATCGGGGGTGGGATTGCAACCTACGTCATCCGACAAAAATCAGGATCGGTATTGTAACATTTAATTGCTCAGGTCATTTTTAAATATGTACAGCTATAGGTAAACATTGTAACTTGAGCCCTCAGAGTCGTAGACCGGCAAAAATACACCTCTGTTAATCGCCTCGTGTGGGGAAGAGGGACAATTGTAGTTGTTGGTGTAATGCACTTCGAAGCAGACGTGCCCCACTTTTTCAATTTCATCAAAACAACCATTATTCATCCTCATCGTTGCCATTAGCCAAAATAGCCTCGCGTTACAATTTTCGTAGTAATCTCCGTTCGCCCCTTGGCTTTTCGTAGATTAACAAAAATCGTCTGAAGTTTGAACTCTCCATACTGTTGCAAGCTGTTTTTGTGATTGTCCGCCTCGATTATTCAAAATACCTCATGTTCGCATATTCAAATACACACAAGTAAAGGGGGTTCATATCACATCAGTGATTTTAAATTGTATTCTCGGGGCCATGCACACATTTCCTAACATTGTTGATTTGTTGTCAATGAGTTGTGCAGGTACAGCTGTGAAGTTGTTAATAAGACCCAACACAGACAAGTCCCCCCATCATTGCTTTTCGACATAGTTGTTGACTATCAGTATATCAGTATAGAATAACATAGTACCATTTTCTGTTTCTGTTGCCAGCAAAAGCAAATCTGCAGGTCACAGGTTCGAGAAACAAGACATTTTTTAAAAATTCTCCTGCGCATAATATGGACCACCTATAGCAATGATATAATATAGATCGTATTAACAAATATACTTCAAAGTTATGTAATAAGATTTTGGTTTAGTATTTAATCACAACAGCAAAACAAACTTCACAACTGAAGTTAAGTGCATTTTGCCTACATGCAGAAACATAAATTTACGCCCCCGAGGTGGTTGTTGGAAGACTATATACAATAAGACACACCGCCCCATTCTTTACAATAATAAAAATATTGAATAAGTAAGCAGTGGAGTAAAATCCTTTGTTTCATTTTGATGTAAACAAAAATTATAGTTGATCTGAACCCCCTTGTCCAAATAAAAAGTAAGCTCCGGTCCCATCTGGAGACTGCAAAACTGATATGTATGTCTATTCAGAAAAACCCAAAAGTTTTAACATCCATGCACATTACCGTACTGTGGCTGTTGCGCCCCACACCCATGTGTAATGTTTTATTTCTCTTGTTGGCTGAACGCGAAGATGCTCGAGACTGCTTTCAAAAATTATTTTCGGCCTCGCTTCACGATACAGCCGTATGCATGTAAAACTAGTATATCACACACAGGCAGAGAGGCAAAAAATAACATTTCTCTCTTTCCCTCGCTTTTGCCCATCTTCCAGTGTTCGTCTAGATAGCATGACTAGCAAAAATATTGAAATCGAAATAAGAATTATCCGTTATGGTCTCCCTCCCTTCTTTGCATGCATGTTGCGCTGACATGTAAATAAGCGCTATGCTTTAATAAAAAAAACAACCATTGTACAACTGTATAGGTTCTCGTCCATCTCATGCCAGGGACTGGGTATATCTTGTATACAGTTTATAGTAGCATCATATTCCTTCACCAGATATCAAACTCGAGAGACTTGCAAGACAGCTCAGGTTATAACTTACTACGAGGTCTGTTTTTTTAAAAAAATAATAATCGTCAGTCCATATGACAATACTTGCTGTTTAACTAACAGTATTCGAATCTCTGAGGGGCCGGGGCATTCCACATTTACCTTTGCTAGAAAGCGCAGTGCAATAAATATTCTTTTTAAGTTATGCAATAATTTTGACATTATATTCATGTCCATTCCCCAAGACTAGATTTATATACACAACCAACTCGCTCTTGCAATATATTATCTGATGCAACATTGTGAAAGGTTCTCGTATGTTCGCAAAACAGGAAATACACGTCATAGCTTCCGTGAATCGAAAGCAAGGTTACTGGGAGCACGCAAAATACCGTAAGAAGAATTATATATTCCAAATGCAGGCATCATCATTTTTCTCTTGCACAAATAGAATAATCGGGCTGAATTTCCAGTCTAAAACCACCATGTTCTGGCAGCAAGTATCAAAAACCTGTGGTAATTTTATTATATGATAGGAGGTGAGTGAAATAGTTGTTGCAAGTTATCTTTTAAACCCAGTACGTGTGTAGGAAAAACTGCGTATAAGCTGTATCACACTCTCTCTGTCTGTATGTCAGGTGGTCGTGTCGTTCGCTAGTTGTATGTCACAGCTTAACCCGTACTAGGTAATATTTTTACATGAGGTAAGTTGGCATACTCTGGTAGGGTATATGTTTCAAGCCTCTAGCTGTAGAGCCTATTTGCAAAAAAATAAGTTTGGTAACACTACTCGTCGAAAGCAGCTCAAACAGTGTTGCTAGCTGTAGGTTAATTTTCCCCGTTATACAATTGCAAGAGGTGAGTTGCTTATAGCCTATCTGGAAGGCTTGGTGTGTGTGTGTCCATGGCTTATGTCGTAGGTTAATAAAATTTGCAATAAATCTTGTGTGTGTTGGCAACCGTCAGCCCTTACATGTGATATAGCAGCCTTACTTATTGTAAGACATAGTGTGTATGTATGAGTGGGGGAGGTTAGTTTGAGCGCATCGCTTGTCGCCTAAACACTACAGCTCACAGGTCGGCAAAATCTGACATGAAAGCAGATAATACGCTTAAGTCTTATTTATATATATAATTTTCACGGGGCGTACAATATTGTTAAGAGCATTAGTTTTTGTAGAGCTCTCTTTTTCCATTTTTCCTCTATACAGTGAAGCTGTAGAAGACGCAATTAGCTAACCTAGCATACGACATACCTTCCTAATTAATATGGATATTGTCACACATTTCTCTTATTTTATACTGTTGTAAATAGAAAAAATTATGTACGGTAAATATTTTGTACATTATAGGGAAAAAATGCAAAATATCCTCCAATTTTAATTCGAATCGAGTCGAATTTTTACATATTTCCACGCCGCCACATATTGTCCTATTTGCTTCTTTTACTTGCCTTGCTTAATTAACTCTCGCTAATTAGCATTTTTTTGGAAGAAGTCAACTAGAACAACATATGGCGGTATGAGAAATATGTAAATTAAAGAACATTTTAGCAATATATGGGCCCTAGCAATTAGCTTTCTCGACTAAGAGTACTCCTTCAAACGTCTTCTGCTGATCGTATTACTAAACGAGGACGTTTAAAATTTTTGGGTGTTGAAAAAGTTTGACCCCCTACTTTTTATTTCTATTGTTTGCTAATAGATGGCGCTAATAGTACCTCCTCCCCTCCCCTCTCCCCTCTTCTCCTCTGCTGTATGACAAATAGCACAAATCAAGATTTTGGAGAGCAAAACATAAAATTTGCATGCATCTGATGTCGAACCGGGAACTTTTATCTTTCGGGGAGTCAACATTATTTTTTACTCAGTCGTCATATAACATGAACACACGCAAAGATTCACATGTGCTTTTATTATTTTGTGTTCGGTAAGTACAAGTATATTCTTACATAAATTATTGTTTAATTTAATACATTGTAAACTCAAAACCTGCTAAACTAACACTCCTTCTGTGTTTCATTAAACTATTGAAAGCGAATGTTGCGTGCGCGCGGAATAACACGGAAAAAAAAAACCGGATGGAAGCAATTTAAAATCACTGGGGCAAGGTCAGTATTACGAGAGCATAAAAAACACGTGCTTCCATTCAACTTCGAAAAATAAGAATGAATGTGTAATAACACTGGTATTATTTGTAATCACAGTGCTTACTCATGTATTTTGTTTAATATTTTATTTCAAATTCACTGTCAGAAACTAGTGTTGTTAGTTTCTGCATGTAGGTTTATTTACTCTGTTAGTTGTCACTGTCAAGTTTTTAGTATTCGTACAGCATAAAAAGCTATAACCCCCCTCTCAAAATATATACATTGTATACGCCAAGATGCGCAATAGCCTGGCAACACATCATGAAAAAACATGCCAAGAAGACCCAGGGGGTTTATAAGTCAGTGCTGCCAATTCCTATTTGTAGGTTAGCTTAGCCAGTGAAAGATCATATAGTAGAATTTTTGTAGAGTGGGTGTTTGCGAGTTCCACGACGCCTTGCCCGAGGATACCCTATGCAGCGTCATCCTGATTGCAGAGAAGTCCTTCGTCCACGACGTGAAGAACGAGAGAGTGACAGAACAGTTTTAAATTCATAAAAAATTGCCACATACTAAAAATCAACATCCAACACATTTTAGGTTATATAAAATTTGTGAAAACCTTATAATACTGAAATATTAAAACAAACGGACTCCCCCTTGTAGGTTAGTTCGGTGCGTAAATAAAAAAAAATAATAGGTTAAGTTATATCACTTAGGATCGTGAGAAAATTAAAAAAATCGTAAAAAAAAAAGATAGGTTAAGTTATATCACGTAACATCGTGATATACCTACCAAGTACGAGTAGGGAAAAAAATGAGTGCAGTGAAAATTTGTACTAAAACATCGCTAAACGCTATAACATCGACAAAAAATTGTCAAAATATGTCAAAAACTTATATTCGATTGATAAAAAAAAATACCTACAAAATATGATCCTCAAATAATAACGTTCAAACAGTGCATAAATAAAAAAAATGATAGGTTAAGTTATATCACTTAGGGTCGTAAAAAAATTAAATAATCGTAAAAAAAAGATAGGTTAAGTTGTATCACGTAACATCATGATATACCTACCAAGTACGAGTGGGGGAAAAATGAGTATAGTGAAAATTTGTACTAAAACATCGCTAAACGCTAAAACATCGACAAAAAATTGTCAAAATATGTCAAAAAGTAATATTCAATTGGTAAAAAAAGACCATACCTACTAAGTACTATTTTGAAACCCCCCAATAACACTACTATAGAAAATACCATCAAGTAAAATAATAGCGAGCTCGGTGAACAAAAAACCCAATAACAAAGAAACCAGGTGATGAAAGCCGACGTGACGAGGGCTCAAAGGTGAAGAGCAATTAAGCAAATGACATGCGATGCACCTGGAACGAAGATTCTGAGAATTCCAATTAATGGATGGCACGAAAGAAAGAAGGAAATAGCACGGACCAATTTGAGTCCTGCAAATCGCTGCATGGAATTTTTTCTTCCTATTACCGGTTAACGATTTTGATATCAGGGGAAATCAGATTATCATAGAATACGGAACAGAAAAAAACCCTAAGTAAAATTATCTTCATAATATGGAAGAGTTCCTTAGATTCGTTTCAGTGTTTATCATTTTTTATTTCTTTTAAGAATGAAGTTTTAAGTTATGCACACCATACGCTTTGGGAAAGTTGTGATACACCGAAAATTTTGTATTTGTATTATTTTTTTGTTAATTATACGTTTACCTAGGTACTTTAATTGTTCATTCTTTTATTTGCGTGCTATTAAGTTTCAAGTTCTTGAATTTGTAAAAAGGGCGCAATGCGTAGTGTATACGTACGTACATACTTGCACATAACATGGTTACTTGCATAGAGAGGGAAATTTTGTAGTGCTAACAGAATTATAGCATTATCAATAAACGCATACAAATTCACTTGTGTTTCATTCAAGAGTAATGAATAGCAACATAAGTTACTCAGTTTTAATTATTATTATTGATTGGTGTTTTAAGTCCACTTTATGCAAAGTAAGGCTAATCGGGACTGGACCTACAGTTTAAAGTGGGATCCGAACCACTTGTGCCTCCACCGGGTATCGAACCAGGGACCCCTTGATTACAAGGTGACGACGCTACCACTGCGCCATCGGGGAGGCCTTACTCAGTTTTAACAAAGTCAAACTATCTGTTAATACTGATCGTGCTTTCACCCTTTTAAACCAATTTTTCAAAAACATTGTAGTTGCTGACCAAGGCAGTTTATTGAGATTATTGAGATAGAGGGTAGAAACTTTACTTGTAAAGGGTTTTTAAATCTCAGTAAATTACCTTGGTCAGCAACTTCAGTGTTTTTAATATGGAAACAAGGCAAATTATATTACGATTTTTCAAGCGCATTTCTTATGTGAATGTGTCCATGCGACTAGTTACGTTGATGTTTTTTGTTGTATAATATGGAATCAACTTTACCTGAAGAAATGTGGCAGAAATGTTATGTGATATCTCCTAGCGAAATTTTGTGTCAAAATTTGTTAGTTCTATCATTTTACAGTACACAAAGTATTCCTCCTTTGTTATTCAATAAATTCCCTTTGATATATAATCCTGACTTTAATTGGCGTCATTATTAAGTGTAATCAGGATGTGAAATTTTATAATTTTACGTATAATACGGGTGGAATTCCTCCTTTGATATACAATAAGTTTAGACGTAACCAGTATGAAGTACTGACATCATCCGTGGAACAATAGTGCAGTAACAGATACAAATTTACTTATGAAGATATTGTGGTTATGTTTTGATATGTTATTTGCAAAATTTTTGGTATCAGTGTCTGGAATGAAGACACATAAATAAATAAAGTGTAGGATGAAAGCTTTGGAATTCAGTTGTCTGTTAGAATAATGGAAGTTTAGATATAACATAAAGGAGGATGTAAACGAAGTTCCATTCGCTCTATCAATTGATATCCCATCTTTAGAAAATCTAAATTCTCGTCGTGTCGGATGGAATCAGTATCAACTCATACAGAAGAATGCATTTCAGAAGGAATTTCTCGGCTGCCTCGGAGGCGACGAATAGAAGGGCCACATCGATCCCCTCAACTGCCACGACAACATGCATACAAATAGCATTCGATTTCCATTACGTTCGGATTGTAACGTCTGCATGCAACAAATGGGGAAAGCGTTCTTATCTTTCCATTTCTTTGAAGACGACTTTACACGTCGAAACATTTCTTTCATCAGAATGGCAATTGGTTGCCTGAATTGCCATTTTTCACCTAAACATTCCCTACTACAAATGACAGACAATTTAGAGCTGCTATTGCCAGAGGATTTTTTTTCCAACTGAATAATCGTGAGTTTCATATACATGAAAGTGGTCGAAGATTCTAATCTGAAACCCTATTGTATTAAGTGAATTCCAATCTTTTCCTTTTTGATGGTCAACATAATGACTTCTGTACTTCTGTAGTATCGTTCAATTGCCTTTCGGGAAATATGGTTTTTCCCACGCAATTTCATTTCTGTATCTCATTTCAAATGTACATTGCTAAATTTGTTAAAGTACCATTATCTCTTTATTAGTAATCAATTTAAATTGTCTAACAGCAGCAACTGTAGTAGTAACAATCATATGCATATATATATATATTAAAAAATTGAGACGCACTTGAGACGAGCAGTTAATGCGAAAAAAATATGGTCTACAGTTCTGGGTGGAAATTCTCTCTTGTACACGTATCTTCTAAGCTTTTAACATTTCCAGTGATAGCCCATGTGCCAAGTACATCACTCTATTTGTGCTTTTTGTTTTATTTGATAATGAATTACCAATGGCATATCTATGTATTGCTTGCTAAGCTAAGCATTATAATCGTTGACTATATATCTATCTTCCAAGTTAGGCCTAATGTATCCCTTCAAAAAGTCTTATCATAAAGATAGTGAATTTCTTTCACATTCTGCGAACTTCATAACGATCGTTTGGTAAAACTTGTTTTAAGCCCACATTATGCTCGTGGGTTAATGGGATCAGGACCTGATGTTTAAAGTTGGACTTCAACCACTGGGTCATGTGCCGCCCCCATCGGATTTCAAAATCAAATCAAGTTTGATGCATGATGGTATGTAATTGTGGTGTGTCTGAAATTATCGTTGTCTGTGCATTCTGATGAAAGAGTGCATTAACCAAAAAGAATTGTACATATTTTTGTCGATTGTCAGATTTTGGGTTCTGTGTACCTTAGCCCGGGGAGGCCCCATAGTATTTGTTCTCGCTCAAATAACACCGGGCTTGGGGAAACAAACTTCATTCCGTGAAGGAACATAACGCAACAGTATCTTTATACCGCACGTCATAAAAATTGGAATATGATAAGAGCAGAGGCAGGAAATAAAACAAAATACGCTGTGTCTGCAATTGCTTTTACAACGTGACTAGAATGAAAAAAAAAATAACATTTACAATTTCTCTCTCTGACCGCCATGTCTGAAATTTCCATGTGTGATTAATTCAACTGAGGCGCCACAAAAGTAACAATATTACCCTCATACTAATGTTTGAGGCTTTTTATTTCTGTACGAAGTCGCGCGTGTCATTAAGGATTTAGCGATGCATCAGTGGCTGACCACTTCTGAACTGATTTGATTGAGTGATTGTTTTTATTTTATTTTTTTATTTGACTTAGCTTTTCTGCCACGTTGGCTAATCGCGATGATGATGGTGAATGATAATAAAATGAAATTGATGAAAGAACAACAACAATCACACGTAGACAGGACACATTATAAGCCCCACAGAGGATTATATTGGTTGTGTGTCCAGTCGCCAGAGCGTCTTTAGTCTGCAAGAACGCAATCCGGGGTGTACTATGTGGAAGAGAGAGAGAGTTATTTGGGTGCTTTCGGAAGAGTCCCACAGTACACTTCCCTCCTCCTCCCCGCACTTCTCAACTGGCGGAAGGTGTAATCAGGGTTGTTAAAGGTCCAGGAATTGTAAATAAATTCTATTCCGGTCCGGGAGAGAGAACCAGCAAGCGCAAATGGGTTCTGGACCGTAAATAACAATTATATCTTAAAGGTACACTGTATTTTAATGCGGTCCGGGAACATTTTTTCCGAATCAATTTAAATACTTTCCAAGTTCGGCACTGAAATGAAACAATACGCGACTTGGACAGAATTTTTATTGTGCGAGAATAAAAGTTCCGATCCTGTATCGGAACCCAATAGAACCCATTAAAATGTATGGGCTCCTGGACCCTTAACAACCCAGGTTGTAATTGTAGCGATAACAGCAATCCACAAACAACTCTTGCAACCACTGTCACTTCGGAATAACTACCTGAACTGCATAATATCAAGATTTATGTACGACTGTGATATCTGAAACTTATTACGGTAAGACATTTTGTATCGTATATAGCATATACTTATGGTTGACGTTCGCTGATGAATAAAACGAATCAATTTCAAAAGGGTCGTAGAAAAGTTTATGGTAAACAATGAAATGTTGCGACATATCTGTGCATAAGGGAACTCCTCCTGTGACAAATTTATATTGATGTGCTTGCTTTCTTTGGCCTGGGAATGATGGTGGTTTGGCGTGCAGAGAACACCTTGCTAGCAAGGTCCATCGGAGATCGTTAAAGGAAACTCAAAATATGGCGGTAATAAATGGCCATCTCATAGGATTTTAATCCCACCAGGAAGACCATCTTCAAAGAACGTTCTCTGTTAGGAAGGGGTGTAATGGAGACGTCGCTGCGTGTGTTTAAGGACCTCCATCATTGTAAACTGCAGATCCAGAGTTTTACAACCTTATGAAGTCTTAGTTCATCTATAACTATTTTCATGCTTTATCTAGAGGCATCCATTTTTGCTTGTGGTTCGATTGTCGTGATGGATGTTCTCAGGTGGGAAGTTTTCCGACAATGTTCCTACATAAACCGACTCTGGGAATTACACAGTCTCAGTTGGCACCTTGAGTCAACACTGGTAGTAATCGGAGCGTCGTGCTGATTACATTAACCATAGTATGCTCAAGATCTTGTATATGTGGAGATGCATGAATGCACTTTTCTCAATTGTATTTACCGATAAAATACCTACAAAACTGAGGTTTTCTTCTTAAATTCAAACATAGAAAAATATAATGTATCAACCATCCCTGCAACAATATTTTTTTGTCAATACATTAATATATATTGTTAACTTTGGTTGACACATCCCGCACTGTCCATTTTTATGTTGACAAATGAACCTGGTAAATATTCCACTGGTTTATTGTTCACAAAATATGTTTCTCATTTAGTTTGTGTGTTTTGGGTTTGGCTCTGTTTAACTTCACAAGAGAACGAAATCGAGGAAATTGTTTTGATTTCAGGCCAATGACCATTTTCATTCACAAAACGCTGTTTTCCGCGAGACTTGTTGGCAAATGGATGAAACACTTTTGTAATTAGCTACTTAGTCCATAATATTTCAGTTCATTGAACCGTCTCAACTCGTATTTGATGACCTTTGCCTTTATTACAGTAGCCCCATTCATATGGGAGTACCTGTTTCATGTTGAATTAGCGATAATGGATATATAATTGGTATTCACATATCAAATAATAACATGTCTCTTACACAGAAAAATGGAACGTAGAAACAAATATTACCTCTATTAATTAGGGTAGACTGTTCATATATTTAACACCAAATTTTTGTTTTTGTAATATAATTCTTATGATCGACTTTCTGCAAAGTTGAAATTTTTAGAATGGAATAATCTTTCCCCTTCAGTGTAAAGGAGAAGCAGATTGGAGAAAATCTTAGAAAAATTAAAAAAAGGTAAAGTGTTCCCCTGTGCATAGCACCACGCCATGAAGGCGTATAGGGGGTGTGGGGGTAACGCACAATTAGAAAAATTGGATGTCCAATTTTACAATTAGAGGTACAGTAGTTTCGATAGTTGTACAACGTGCAACACCCAAGAATAACTGTTTTGTACAAAGTTTTGTAAAAGGATCAAGACTTTAAAATAGGAAGCAAACAAAATTTAGATTGGGGAAGAGGTTTTCTCGGGCTAATAATCAGAGTTTTGAAGATTATAATTTAACATTAATAACCTTGAACTTTGTTTCTCAACGTTACATTTTGGAAACTGAAATGCAACACATCCTCATTATGCACCCGAATTGAACTCATGCCCTCGTCCCCTCGCCTTTCTTTGCTGAACGACTTATATCCTTATCTTATATCTAAACAATTTTCCCATTTTCCCAACATTTATTACGTCAGTATTGGTGTTTTCGGTGAGCTTATATTTTCTTCCAGTACGTTACATATCATTCATCCTAGCCTAATATTTATCTACTCTTACTTTACCCATTCTGCAAAATTCTAGCACAAAATGCTAGCTTCTAACGCATAGTGGAACTGGATGATTTATTAACTATTATGCAAGACAAATTTCGTTCGGGCAATACCCCGAAATAATGAAGTATAATGAAAAAATATATTAGGCCTACTGTTTTAGTAGTAGGCTAGGGATTCTTTCTACTAATATTTCTTGAAGAGGAATATTCGTTTTTGAAATTTTACTAATAATCACTTTCTCTAATAGAACAAGGAAGTTCTTATAAATACATTCATGTATAGTGTGATTCATTCACTCTTAGATTTGGTGCGATAGGGTAGAGTATACTCATGAATATTCTTGGATTTTTTGGAGTAACTTGTCCATGTTCATGTTTGAATTATATCAGTGCCTAGTCGGTATCCAAAATTAAACTAATAACTCTTTCTCCTTTCTTTTACAGGGCGTGCGAGGAAACAGTGTGGACGCTTGTGAAAACCACGACCCTTGCCAACATGGCGGCATCTGCATTAGCACCGACACTGGCCCAATCTGCGAATGTAGGCACGTCGATTTTGAAGGACCCTTCTGCGATAAAGGTAGGGCACCGATGTCTTCTTGATATATTCATAGTTGAAGAAACCACACTTTCATAACTTCAATCTTATGTGTATTGGAATAAATGCATGTTATCAGGGGGGTGCCCATCCCCCCCAAGGCCAATGGCGCATCCCCCCACCAAAATCATGTCATGTGCTCCCTCCCCCAAATCATATCATTTGCGCCCTCAAACCACATCGTAATCCCCACAAAGTATTTAATTGCGACAGCGTGTATATTGAAAGTAACTTTTTCTTAGCTTTACTGGACACTATACTTGATCTGCCCTCCTCCCTAAACAGGGGTGTCTATCATTTAAGACCACCCCTAAAATCGTTCATCATAATCCCCCCAAAATAGTTTGGATGTATATGATGTGTATTTGAATGAAATACCATGTTCAACTGTCTATTTTTTGATCGAAAAAACATAAATCTAGCACATTGAGTGGTTAAAGTAGTAAATTAAATTATGTAAATATATAAATAGTGTTTGTGAGTGACTTTATATAACTCACAATTTGAGTATTTAACAGAAATTGTTATACAACTTAAGATAACAATTAAAAATTCAACCTTGGCAAATCAAATAACATGCTCCAGCCGTATGACCCATTCAATTATTGTTTCACGAGACATTACAGAACCCTATCTAGAAATTCCTAAGCTCAGGGCGATAATATAATACAGTTCCTCTTTCAAGGAACTCACCCCCTCTCCCATTTTTTTGGGGTAAATACAATTATTTCAGTAACCCATAACAAAAATTACGTGGTTTTTATCTTTAGTGCAAATTTAACTTGTTAAAGTAAAAGTTTCCTGTGACAAGACGTTAGAAATGCGGATTCGATATATTTTTGTCCCAAATGATGCACGTGCTTTAAATTAACCAGTGCACTAACACTAAGCATTATATTTTAAGAAGTAATGTTATTAATGAATATCGAGAATATCGTTTGTCTTGTAATGCAGCTATAGTATAAAACTTCACATTCACCTCAATAAAGCGCCAAACACGCAATCTCGCAACGCAAGAATCGCGAGCGAAGCGAGCAAGAAAATGTTTAAATCCATTTCTTTCTAGGCTTACAAGAATATTAATTTAATGGGGTGTCAATACTTTCTTAGGATCCCGAGATATTTAGTTTTTTCTAGCTTCTCTTTCGACGTTCGGGGTCGAAAACGTGTGTATACCATATCGCTAAATAGTGTGTCCAAAAATTTAATGTTCCAACTTGAACTACTTGATAGACGTACGTGAATGGCTTCCATGTATTAAAGTTATATTGTTTAATTTGAACCTACGTATTTTGTATGTCTTGTGCATGTATGGATAAGAACACACACACAACAAAACAAGGCTTACATCTATGGCGCAGTCGTACAGGATATTCTTGGTGATTCTTCGTAAGAAGAAGTATGGATGAAGACGTCGCGAAGAGTACACGACGATCATCATTCCAGCATAGGTTTATGCAAGGAGAAATTGTGTCGGCTTGATCAATTTCTACGGTAAGAACCAAGATTACACGGTTTGTGTATTGATTACAATAATTGTACAAGGGCAAATTCAAGTCAGTGCGATACAAATTGTGTCTACGGCGTAGATTACAATAATTGTACCAGAACAAAGTTTAAATTAGTGTGATACGGATTGTGTTTACGATATTGTGATATTTAGTTGACCACAATTATGAATATGTTCGGTTTGAATTTATTCTCTGAGTTCCGGCCAGATTCGGAAGAAATAGAAGATTATTTAACGAGGTTTGAACAGTCTTGCTTGGCTCATGATGTTAATGAAGCCAGGAAGGTACCCATACTGATTGCAGTTATAGGGTCTGAAGCTTTCAGTGTTGAAGACTATAGTTGCACCTGAACCAGTCGAACGGCAAACGTATTCGGTCCTCAAGGACAATCTGCTTAAACATTATGGCCAGAAAATAAACAAGTATGTGGAACGTTTCAAGTTCAGGCAATGCACGCAGGAAAGTGGTGAGAATGCAACACGATTTATGGTACGTGTTAAGGATCAAGCACTAAAATGTAGTTTTGGCCATTACTTACAAGAAGCCATTGTAGAGCAAATAATTGTAGGCGTTCGGTCTGACGCCATTAGAAAGAAATTACTATCTGAACCTACATTGACTCCAGCAAAATGTCAAGATATTGTGCTTGAAATGGAATTAATTGAACGGGAAACACAAATGTTCATACATCGTGAAAAAGATTATAGTCCTAATCTAGTTGCATTTTCTGGGGGACAGAAATTGAAACCATGTTTTCAGTCCTCGCAAGCACACAGAAAGAACTTCGTTACTCCTCGGGATAAAAGTAATAAAAGCACTGAAGAATGTGATAGATGTTCCAGAAGGCATTGTATCGGACATTGTCCAGCAAAATATTCGGTATGTTCATTTTGCAAAAAGAAAGGTCATTGGCATGTAAAATGCAAGTTTAGGAAAAATAATGGTGGAGTTGCGAGTAAGACAATTACAAGTGATCAAATACCCACGTCTAATATTAAACCTTTAGACGCTATTGTTGAACAAAACATACATAACGAATTTCATGGTTTGTCTTTATTGCACGTCGAAGTTAGTGATTCTCATCCGCCAGAAGATAATACTTGTACTATTTCATCAAGCACAGACAATTCACAAGTGGAAGATGCAACACTCACTCGTTCAAAAGCAAGGAGTGTTAGTTTCAAGCCAAGAGCACAAGCTATAGATGGCACTAATGTTCTTGTGTCGGCAGAACCGTGCGTAGTTGATTTGTGTATTGATAAGCGAATTGTACAATGTGAAGTAGATACTGGATCTACGGTTACTCTGTTTAATAACAAGTCTTTCAAACAATTGTTTCCACATCGGCGAACACATTGTACTTCACTAACGTTACAAGGCGTGAATAATGATAAGTTAAAGTTGAAAGGTCAAACCTTGGTTGATTTATCATTGAATGATGTATTGTATAAATTGCCGGTTATATTGTGTGAAGAAGAACTGCGTTATCCGTTGATTGGATGTTCATGGCTGGACAGTATTCATCCGGGTTGGAGAAAACTGTTAGCACAATGTAACACATTGTTCACAAATACGGGGTCCGAACGAAATGATAACGCAGATAGTAATACTAAAATACCGGAAACTGAAGGTTTGAGGGCACAGCTGGAGAAGAAACTTGACCAGAAAGGAAAGGAGAAGAAAGAAGAGCATCTGAGGCAGTTGGCTCAGAAGGCGAGAGAAGAGAGAGCTGGAATTCGAACACAGGCAATGAGAGATAAGGATATTGAATCAAGGGAAAGTGACCAACTGCGATACAAGAGACATAAATATATGACTGAACGGGAAAGGAGAGTGGATCGCCCGCCATTTCTTGGATTACGGCAGGGCCGAGTAGAGAGGAAGAGACAAAACTTATCTTGCATATCTTCCGAATGATCCAGTCTGGGTGCAGACGCCGAAGGTAAATTCTCCGAAGCATGTACCAGGAATGGTATTGTCTAGAGTTGGCAACAGCCTGATATATAAAGTGCAGTTGTTCGACGGATCAACACGAACGGTACACGTCAGGTGGCTACGAAAACGTGAGTGTGAACCAAACCCCTCATCAACAGATCTACCTGATCCAAACCATGAATCGATACCAGAAGGACAGCCGGAGGATGCAGAGGGAAGAGATAACCAAAACCAACCATATACAGACGCTGGGCACACACCAATCAGAAGATCGAATAGACTTAGGAGACCTCCTGATAGATACGGTGAGACCATACGGTGAGACCAGCACTTAAAACAAAAAAAGAGACTCCAGGAGGAGATGATAGACGCATGATAAGAGGAAGAAGAAGAATTTGTATTCTATAGCATGTTATTGATTGGTTGTTATAGTAACAGTGTGTAAGATGTACGTGAATGGCTTCCATGTATTAAAGTTATATTGTTTAATTTAAACCTACGTATTTTGTATGTCTTGTGCATGTATGGATAAGAACACACACACAACAAAACAAGGCTTACACTACTGAAATCCCTTGACATTATAAGATTTAACACTTTATCAAGAGCTACCTATCTGCCCTTTTAAATTTAATACTCAATCCTACCACAAAAATGTCCATGCCGATTTTAGACTTACTATTGATATGAAGTGGATATTGCCTTCTCCAAAAACTTTTCTCAGTCTCCATACCAGAATTTCCGCAACAGTCTAAGACAATACTAATGCACAAGAATTGGATACCCCCTCAAATTACTACTCAATCCCCTTCTAAGTAAAGTGCCCGCTATAATCTAAGACCTACAGTTGGATACTGCCCCCCCCCAACGTTTAATTCAGAATCCCCCCAGAACCCACGTGTAAATTAAGACCTAAGAGTTTGATATCCTCCCCCCCTTTCGATAATATCCTTAAACACATTTTTTTCTCCATCTAATGGATTAAATATTGTGCTTTTAAAGTGTAAAATTTTTACATATATTTTGGAAAATATATCAATGTTGAATTTTATACTATGTGAAGGGGAAAAATCCCCTCCAAAAATCTGAATGGTGCAGCCTGCGCCATAATCCTCCCCTGAATGTTATTTAGTACCAAAAATTGTAAGAATTCTCATGTTATAATTTCTACACTATAAATTATTCAAGTATTTGTAATAAATCTTACTATCCGAACTTGACTTAATGCGAGCGTATAGAAAATTTAATCGAAACTCGCGATTCGCCATTAAACCAATGGCTATCCATCAAGCTGTTCACGAGGAGGGTTCTAATAGCGCGGTATCCAATCAGACCCGATAAATGTGTATCTGCAGAAAATGTCTTAAAAACAAACAACAATATAACCAAGAACTTGAATAAGCAACACTGGGACACAAATTGTATTGCAAGTTCACACGATATACCGCACTATTGCAAAGGCAACAGCATGTGTTACAGTAGATTCAAGGATCCTGGATACAATTAGGAAATATTCGTCGACACTTCTTCGTAGGTGCAGTTTTATAAATTTTTTCTAGTGAGGAGATGAATTCTAGCCTTAGTACCTATTTCATTTGCTCGAAATTGAAACAAATACGTTAGTGCTTTTATTCAGCGTCCCTGTCTCAGTTTGTACGACGCAAGCGATAATTGACATACATCTCCACACAACAAGCTTATTACCCAAAGTTTGGTTACATTACAAGGGAGAGTCAAATGAAAATCTTCATTTGTTATCGTTTCTTATCTAGTAGATTTCTGTATGTAAGGTTGCACAAGTTTGTTGCATTTCAGCACAGACCTATTGCTGGTCTACATACATTTTCAACTTTTGAGTTAGTGCCTGTATACCATAAGAAGAATATGTCTTTGGGGTCCACGTGCAGTCAGTCACTTATGAGCCACTGCGAAGGCATTTCCACCCATTTACCTGCGAACTGAGGCAATTGTAGAACTCTCTCCTTACTAGTAAACGTGTAGGTTTAATAAGCATGCAGAGAGATATTGAATTTTCATTTGCCGAGAAATTTCTGTAAGTTTTAAGCTAACAGACGCAAGAAACCACCCCTCTTCACTGGTGCAAGTGTGAATAGGAGGCGCCATCTTTAAAATAACAAAAATGACGTTTTGAAGCTCACTTGATTAGTGTTGGAGTCTTGAGGTAGTTTTGTAAATAACTATTGATACAGTCTGCCCCACAATTTTTATTGGACTTTTAAGGTTTTCTGACTTCCCCACCCTTTCTAAACCATCAATATTTTCTAAATCGTTTACTAACAAATTATAGCCCGGAAAATTATCTTCATAAGCACATTGCACAGTGGTTCGGATCCCGCTTAAAACTAGTAGGTCCAGTCCCGATTAGCCTATCTGTGCATAGACTGGACTTAAAACAAATATTCAATGAATCAATGAAGTTCGAACATTTTTTAAAAAGTTGCCAACATATACCTACAAGTGCGGCATCATATTAACATTACAAACATTGCCTCCCTTACATAATCTAGCCTCCTTTTCTCCTCCAGAGTCCTGTTTCCTGAAAGTTTCTTTCATGCACAATATTAGAAATAAATAGCCCGAATTCACTTCATGAAAATGCAAAAAGTTCACAAAATAAACTACCAAGTTAGACCACCCGTTTGGACTTTTCGTTTATTTCCGAATACAAATGACTTGGAGGGAAAATCAGAATCAGCTGTTCCAGAACGAATTCCTTTTCAGCTGCAGAAATTGCTTTAGCCCGGCAAAATCTGTTGCATTACCTTTTTAAGCCTTAGGAACTTAACAACACAGATTTTGCCTCAAAATGAAATTTGTTTGTCTTGTTTGGAACTTTCAATATCACAACAGCGTCCAGAGGAAATATAATAGATATATACAATTTTATAAAATTCCAGAAGGAGTGGAATAAATTGGTCTCATGTTGAATAACAACACTAAAAATCTCCCTCCCCCTCTGTGTTTGTGTGTGTGTTTGACACTGCAGCCAGCGAGAGACTTAGCCTCCAATTTGCAGTTATTCTTCTCCACATTCTAATTTTCAGGTATGTTATCAATCAATCAGTTCTTGATCTTTCTTTATTTTTTCTGTGGTATGTTTGTGTTATTCGACCTATGATCCTAATATTAGCTTCTAAGCGTCCATTTTTTACCTTTTTAGTAATAATTTCCTCCAACCTTCGCAGCAGCGTGTTCTGCTTCGCTCTGCTCACTCTATTTTCCCTCTTCTCTGTCGTCATGCGCGGCCTTGCTACAAAGATAGCCGGGCAGAATATAGTTTCCGAATACAACAAGGTATGTATACACATGAGCATAGCAATAAAATCAATGTATTGCAGAGAAATCGAACCACAAGACACGAAACGTGAGAACTTCTTTCAAAACGCGTTTGTCGGAAACTAATGAAAATGGCCATTATTCAAATCAATTTTATGCGTGAATGTACCTTAAATTACATGAATTGAATTTAAACCTATATTAAAATCATTGGATTACCACCTGGAACGTAGTCACTGGTTAGGTAAGAGGAGGAAAGATGAAGATTTTTGAGGCTTAGAAACCACTGACTGTATACAGATTGAACCGATTCCAGAACAGTCGCTACCCACTCAACACACATTTTACCTTCATTGAAGCTCCTTTATCTGGTTTAAACCTCCTGGTCAATCGTCATGATCCCCTGATGAGGCTACTATTTTCAAGGACGAGATGTGTATGTATACTTAATGATTTTGCAACAGTAGATATTTTCAGATGATACTTAACCACTAGTATATAATTACAAATAAGACAATTGAATAGCGTACAAGAAAAGGTAAGATCTTATAAATACTATAAAAACATACAAACACACAAACGTAATGAAGGGGTTCCAGATCCGATACCCGGCGGAGGCACATGGTGGTTTGGATCCCAATTTGTAGGTCCAGTCCCGATTAGCTCATCTGTGCATACATCGGCCTTAAAAAACAAAACTCAAACACACGCACACATAAATACTCCAATGCGTGGAGTCGGCTCGGTGGCCGAACGCTTAAATGATCGACTTTCGTTCATCCCTCTGAAGTTTCCAGGAGTTAGTCCTGGCGTGGACGTTGGAGTTCTTTGCGAGTACCCCTTCATCAGTATCATCTAATCATTACTCATCCCCTTCGTCGCAATTAATCAAAAGCGTTACAAAAGCGACGTAAAATATGAAAATACAAATATTCCCGGTGGAAGGAAATGCGAAGTGGTTTCTATCAAACTTTAGGCTTGGTCCTCGCCAATAGTGACTGGTACTTTTGCCTCGTAATCAGGCAATACGGAGTTCCATCCTCGACTGAGACACATCCCACACCGGCTTGAATTCCAATTCAAACTATAGGCTCAGCTCCGATAATCCTGCTGGCGTTTTAAAAATAAGTTGTAGGTCCGAACTGGATGTATCTCTTGATCATAAAATGTAATTTTAATGTACTGGAACAAAAATAATCTTGATACCCTACATTTAATTTTGAATATCGAAGCTGCGGCACAGTTTTTGTTATCCTCACGTGTATGCTCTTTCGCTGATCGATGCATTTCATATCCCGTGAACTCTCCTATCAGCTGAAGGGCGAAACGAAGCTGTCCATTCATCAATTACCATCGTATATTCACATAATGGATATGAACAGGAACTCACCCCACAAAAACAAACTCCTTGGAAAGTTTCACTTCACGCATTATATATAACCTTATGGGATGATGGATGGCCATAATTTTAAATAAGGAATTTATGGCTTTTTCATGCTGGAAGGATTTCATTTACATATTTGATGTTCTGTCGCAACCGTTCTAGCTTCAAACATACTTAACATTGATAGACGTCCATGCATGATATTTCAATACGAGTATGACATCATTCGTCAGGTAAAATTAGTGTTAACTCGTAATTAGCAATCAGAAAAATTATTGTACATTCTCTACAATATATCATATGGAAAGTGAATGACGCGAAAATGAATGGAAATTTGGTGCTTTTAAAAATGATATTACGTTTTAAATCTTTTAATAGATTAGTTTGGTTTTTGTTATTTAGCCTCGCTTTTCTCCAAAGTTTGGCTAATCGCGAAGATGAGCATGAGTGATGAAATTGATGAAGGGATGCTCACAAGGAACACACATGCTCAGGCCGGTACCCCTTGTGCTAACCACTCCGTCATGAAGGTCGGCTACTAATAGATTAGAATTACAAGAGTTTTATTATTTGTAGGATGTGCATAAACCTAGACTGAAATACCGTACAAAGTGATCCGTTTCGTTCTGGATCCCGGTGTCACAGAACACGGTCTAAGCTCCTCATCAAGGCATGTTTAACCTTATTGGTCTCTTAATCAACATTCCCTGAAGATGAGAACAATGTGTGCTCTCTGAACTAACTGTGCGAAATGAGCTCTTTGCTTTGCGGGGGGGGGGGGGGATGCCCACTCAGTGGCGTATTTGTAATTTCATATCGGAAGGTAGTTTTTTTTATATATATGTTAGTAAACCAAACTATTGCCTTGTGACTCTAAGCACCTTACAACATCGGTTCTAACCTAGGTCATTGAATCTTATGATAACACTGCAACTTAGTATCTTTACATTCTAAGAAAAGAGCTATCGAACTAGTAACACCGAAAACTTGACCAAATTTCTGTTGCCAAGATCAAATTTAATGTCCATCTAGCCTACCTATAAGTTTCTTCTGAAATACGTATCAGTACTTTATCATGCAGAAGGCATGACTCGAATCCGGGACCCCGGGCGCCATAGTCCGATAGTCTAATCATTTCATAAAAAGGGCCCGAGTATGAAAGAAGCTGGAAAGAGCTTCATTCAAGCAAATGACACCTGCGATCTTCAGCGGGTGTAAAAATCCACTGATACGAATTCTTCCGGAATCGCAGGAAAGATAATGCAAACGCAGCTTTACGCTGAAAGCACCGTTATTGAGAGACGCGGTCTGTACGGTTTGTCTGGTACTATGCAATGAATATTTAAGTACAGGGGCGGCTCCAGGAAAATATTTAAAATGAGGAAAAAATGACTTATTTTAAAAGTACTTTTAAGTGTTACTGTTAAAGAACACGTTTATTGTAGGTATGTGTTTACTGAATATCTGCATCATGGCATCAAAATAATCTCTTAGCTTAAATTGCTATATGATTTTGCAACATACGTATTATGTTATGTAGCAGTAACTTCAATTAATTCGTGTCAACAATAAATCCAGCTTTTTTAAAAAAAAAAAATAGCGACGCACCCGGTGGAGACACACAGTCGTTCGGATCCCACTTTAAACTCTAGATACAGTCCCGATTAGCCTGTATGTGCATAAAGTGAACATTTAAATAAACTCAAAACAAACAAATAGCCACACTTATGTAATCAGAAATAAGGTTTTGGAGTTAATCAAGGAGAACGGCGCCCGGTTTGGCGCTCCAATAAGGACGGCGATGAACTCTGTTGCCTCGGCTCGCTGACGTTGATCAGTTTCAGAATGGTGTCCTTTAATCCACAAGGCTGCATACCTTTTGGCAGGGAAATCTTTGATGCCTGGACAATTAATTGACACGAATGATTTTTCAATTTTGATTGTTACATACTTAAGAAATGGTATACTATGTGGTATCAATCTAATTTTCTTCGAAGGGGATAAAAACATCCCTGACAGGGATAAAAATAGCTTTCTTTGCCGGGGATACAATTTTTTGTCCGGAGGATCTCCACTGTTTATTCGCACACTAAGCAAACCCCGACTTCACCTGTCTGGTAACCCGAGAAAACTAGTTTGAATCTCGTCACCAGGAAAGCTACAATTCCTACCTGACGCATTGTTGCGACTTCCTGTGTGTTTTAATAGTGCACCAGATGAATCATGAAAGAAGATTGTGGGAATCTAAGTTCAAAACAGTTCAATTCATCATGACAGAAATGATGTAAGGACGAGATGGTAGTTTCCTCAGAACGAGGCAGACGTTTGTTTGTCTCCAACTCAGCAGGATTTTCTTCTTTTACAACTCAGGATATTGTTCGTCCCACGAGAAAGAAGACGGCGATGTTTGGAAGAAAAGTGAGGAGGATTTTCTTCGACGAACTCCGGTGGTTGTTTGGAAGAAATTGAAGGCTGAGGATGTTTGCCTTTCCTCGCTTTCAGTGAACCCCACCACGGCTCCTTCCGTTGCAGATGTCATCTTTTCCATCCACGTCAAATCCTCTTCCCATTTCTCTTATAATGTTGCTGCTAAGCTAGCTATGAGGTTGTTAGAACCGTTCTTGCGCACCCAACTTAATGCGTTCGTGGACCATTCATTCAAATATCTAAACAAAATTTTAACAATTGAAACTATCTACGATTGTAGATAGAGGTTTACTCGAACCGTAAAGCCCCTTCTCTGTAATATTTTGTAGTGTATTTTTATACTTGCACGATATTTGAAAAGTGCAAGGCAGAAAGAAATCCATTCAAATATAATAGCCTTTGTGATAAAAATTACCAGATTTGAATTCACTGAGATGATATGTTTTTATTACAATGATTCGACCACAGAAACACACAAACGTCCACAAAATGCAAACATCGAAAATTATTTTAAAGTATTTCACATGCGTGGTGGTTTCGGTAATGTATTGCTTTATACCTCGATGATAGGCTACCATCAATAATTTAACATTTATATGAAAAGAAAATGCCATGATATGTTTAACTTTATCTCGGCTTGAACTTCATATGCTATTCAAATTAAAATATTTGATACGTAGTCATCGCGATGTTATCAATTGAAGGGGTCGGTGGTAAAACATTGTAAGTGACATTTTGGTCATTAAGAAGAATGAATCACCCTTCAATTTTCCAGTGTAATAACCATGTCCTGCAATTCGCATTGGACTTGTTGAACTCTTCTGGAATTCGTAAACTCAATACTAAAATTATTTGTCTACGGTGTAGCTTCTAACAACATTTCTGCTTAATACTTAATAAACTCAATCATGATCAAAATGTCACGTGACATGTTTAACCCCCGAGCCCTTAAATTGAAACATGATGTTTGAACAATGTCGCAATTTTTCCATGCATTTATTCTAACTGAATGCCTTATTTTTCAATTGTACTTCAAACTTCTGTACATATGCTTCAGTTCATATTGCATTGAAAAGAAAAAAAACACTAATTCAATATTTCCTCAGTTCTGAACTTAGCATCACGTTCTACTGGAAAATTACAGTTAACTCCGCTTATAATGAACCTCTACGGATTTAGATAATTATCTGAATTATAATTGTATCCCTATATCCGAAGTTCACTAAAAGCGAAACCATAACCTGAATTCAAGTTAGTAGCGACAAAGGAAAAAAACATCTAAGGCAGAAGTAGTTTTATTGATACAGAGATAATTAATATATCAAACACAGTTCAGTATCAAACATAAAATCAAGTTTGTATCTGCGAAAGTTTAAGGCATTCTGTTTTAATGAACAGTGCTCTGCCTGCCATCGAAACAAATGCCAGGGTGGCGACAGACCTGGAAAACCGGGAAAAGTCAGCGAATTTGAGTTGTGAAAAAAAGTCAGGGAATTTTGTTTTGATTGTTTTTTTATTATAATTATTTATTTATTTAAGATTCGTTATGGGACTCTGCACGGGAACAGGAAATATTGTTGCTAAGTTTCGGCCTCAACTTTTAAGCCCTTTTATGCACAACACAACCACGGCGCCAGAAACCAGTGATGGCAGGAGGAGAGAGAGAGAAATTTTTGGAGAGGCAGAAAAATGTGTCAAGCCTCTAAATATTACGTGGAAAATGCATTGAATTATCATTTTTTCTTGTCCGTATGGGAGTAGTAAGGGGGCAGAACTGTCAACAGATAGAGGGGATGGGAGCGTGTGGCGCCGTCCGATAGTTGTCGGACGTCGTAGTAAGGCATTTTGTTGGACAAACTGAAGGAACATGGAAATAAATAGGTTCCATTGATATATATGATTTTTGTCGAATATCGCCACCTGACAAAGTATCTCACTACAACATGCGACAGAAATTGCATGCATGGCACTCGTATGGAATTGTTTTTTGTTGGATGTCTTCGGACTGCAACATCCAACAAAAATCGCATGCATAAACAAGAAGAGCTTTAGACTGCAAATATGCTGCTGGAATTTTATTATTCTTTTGGATCACTTCACCTTATTTAATGTAGCAGTGCTTACGAATGTTTTCTTTTATCATCCTGACGTATTACTGGTTTCGCACAAGTTAACATACGTTTACAATGACATTGTACTATACTTAGATATCAAGAAGAATCCAACAAAACGCATTGAATACTATCACGAAGAAGTGAAACATTGGTGAACGTTATAAAAACCTCAACCTCAAATTTACTGCAACACTAGTATTGCAATGAAATTAACGCCACACTCTTCCCTCTCTGTTTAAACTCGTGAGAGATGGTCATTAATCTCTCACTGAGTGAAATTAATGTCCAATATTATGAAATAAAATACTAATAATAAATATGTAAATATTTTAATATCATATTTACTCGAATCATTCAATCATAAAAGCAAATCACTTTCTTCAAGAATTGACTTTTCTCTGCCAGCCCTGCTAAATTTTCACTTTTCATCTACTGATTTATACCAGGGGTGCCCAGAAAGTAATTTCCAATTAGTAGGGACCTTGATTTTTCACACGCGAAAACCGTGAAAAATGTTAATTGTTGCGAAGTTGTGTTTATGAATGCGCAGTCATGTCTGGACACATTTTTCGCCCGTTCGAAATCTCGAAATAACGCGAATTTGGCATAAAATACGAATTGTTGGCGTTGTTAGCAATTTTTTTTAAAAAAGTGTCCCAAAACAAACAAAAATTCCGTGAAATCCAACATTCTTGTCTTTTATAGACGTAAAGAATCAAAATGTGCCATATTTGTGTACGTAGAACGTGCAAGTTTTCCAACATTTTATTCAAAAGTAAACTATAATGCTTGTTAAACATGGAATAATTCCGACAGCCACATTAAATCATGTATTTCCCACGATTTTTCAACTTCTATCAAAACAATTTGCATCACAGAGCAAAGTGGCAGGGTTCTAACAGGAGATCGAGTGCGTATCTACCGTCACACAGGAGCCGCATCTTCAGTATTTGTCGTGCGAGATGCGTTTTGAATTACCAAGCTAAGTGCGCACCATCGGTGAGAAATAACGGACCTCAGTCTCAGTCGTTAGAGCGTCTGACTACCATGCGAGAGACCCGGTGTCGATCCCCTATGGGGGAGAACCGGGATCTTTTCCACCTTTTGAAACTACTCCGGCGCCCACCCAGCGTCGTATCAAGCGGGTACCTGGAGGAAACTTTGGGGGTAAAGGTAGCCAGGACTGTGGTGTTGATCACATCACCCCCACCTTCGGCCATGATCAAGAACGTGTGGGGCCCTAACTCCACACCCCTTATATGCCTTCATGGCTTGGTGCTAAGCACATGGGAGCACTTTGCTTTTACTTTCTCCAAAATCTGAGCCAACATATCAAACTGTTACGAAAATACATAGACCATGTGACCTACAATTTAAAATAACAGTTTAAAGGCACAGTGGAAGTATTAAGGTGTGGTATATTTGGCAGAAAAATGTTCTAAGTCAAAAACGCGAATTTTGGGAACGTAACACTACCAAGTCAAAAAAATATAATGCCAATTTTTGGTGCCATAATATATCGGTATCTGTCACGTGAGATTGCTTGATTTAAAAGTTTTGGGTGCGTCGTCACTTATGGTCATTATGCACCCTTCAGTACATACGGGGAAAATTGCATTATCTAAAACCCTTACCACCTTTTGAGTCCCAAGGCCATTTTCACATGTAACCCCCTTGGTCCCGAGCCGATTTTGAGCAAAATGCAGAGTTTCAATTAAACGAGTGTAGATCGGAGGCTAATTGCCCTAGAGAGATGAGTGATATACCGTTGTACGCGAAATGAACCAGAGATTCAGACTATATAAAATGTAAGCAAATTCGGCGTATATGTGGCGGTGGGGAGGGGGCTAACTCTCAAAATTCCAAAATTTCGGGGGAAAAATTCATTTCCCCCTCCCCCACCCCAAGAAAAAAATACATGACAGTGTCGACATGCACATGGAAATGATCGCTGACATGTAAGGAACACATAAATATTTGCATTATTATCATATGACCAAAGTAACGTGAGTTATACCCCCAAAAAGGAATGGTCGGCACGCCACTGATTCAAGCTTCAAAATGCAGTGGTACCTTGAAATGGCTTTAGATCAGAGACTATTTGCCCTGGAGATATGAACGTACATCGTTGTACGCAGAATGAATCACAGATTCAGACGATATATAATTTATGCACATTCGGCACATTCGGCGTACATGTGGAGTGGGAAAGGGGGGAAATCCCCTGAAAAAGATATATTTTTAAAGAAAATAAGGGGTTTCTCCCCCGCCCCCCCAAAAAAAAGAATATGAAAAGTTGAAAATGCACCTAGAAATTATCGCTGGCATGTAAGAAACAGAAAAATATTTTCATTTTTGTCATATGACCAATATTACGCGAGTTGTACTCCTGAAACGAATGGCTTGTACGCCACTGTCTCAAGCTTCGGAATTGAGCGAACTGCAGAGTTACATTGAAATGACTATAGCTCAGAAACTAAATGCCCTAGAGATATGAAAGATATACCGTTGTACGCAGAATGAATCACAGATTCAGACGATATATACTTTATGCACATTCGGCGTACATATGGAGGGGGAAGGGGGGAAATCCACTTAAAAATACTTTTCTTTAAAAAATGGTGTTTCCCCCGCCCCCCCGAAAAAATGTCAAAATGCACAAAATGCAAACTTTATGCAAATTTGGCGTATATATGGAGGGGGAAGGGAGAAAACCCCCAAAAATTATTTTAAAAAATTGTCACTTCACCCAAAAAATGTCCTCGCACTTGGGCACAAAACGACACCTACGCACAACATTCACAGACAAAAAGCTAGAACGCAGTGAAAAATGAGCGCCGATTCTTGCAGCTGCTTGAAATTCTATTTTTACACAATGCAGGGTAACCCCTGTTGCAACTTGTGGACACTTGTGCTAAAAAAACAAAGGTTTCCTTCAGCGCACTTCGAAATTCCATTCTCACAATGCAGATTCAACAACCAGTCTTCCCCCTCTCCCACCCCCCACACCCTGCTTGCGCCCTCACGGAAAACTTTCATTTTGACATGGGATACTAATAAACAAGTTTCCTTCGAATGCAGTTAACAGGCGGGAGTGAAAAACATTGCTTTAGAACAACAAAGCCCGTCTTCCTTTGTCTGCAAAAATTTTCCCTTGAAAATAGACGCAAGAGAGAAGTCCCTTTTCCCGCCTTTTCACCTCCATTTTCATGAAGAAAAAAAAAGGTGCAAGAAAAATTTCTGTTAAATACATGTGTTAGGAACAATATAAAAAAAATCGAAATTCTAGCCAAAAATAGAAAAGTTATAACGTAAAAACTACGACCTTGACACAGCGTCTCGATCGAGACTCTTGGGACCGTGAGGGCTACATTTGGGTATCTCGATCGAGACGCTTGGGACCCAAAAGGTAAAAGGGGGTATGGAAAATAACTTTCCAAAAATAACTTCCAAGATATCAAACTCTCACGAAGAGGCGTAGGCCATGTGACTTACAATTTGAAACAGTAGTTTAAAGACACCATGAAGGTATTATTTCAGGTATTTGCCAGAAAATTCACTAAAATGAAAATGCGAATTTTGGAAAAAAATAACACCGAAAATAGAAAATTAAAAATAAAAAAGTACACCAATTTGAAAAAAAATAACAAAAACCAAGGTTCCTACCGATTAGGCACAAATAAAACAAGAATATCAGTAGTAATTTATTGCATTAGTAACAGTGAGTCCTAACCTAATTTTCGGCATAATCACCACCGTTGTTCTGGCATTTGTCGTAGCATGGCACTAAATTTTGTATGCTCATGGCATATGTGTCTGACAGCAAAGACTGGAACTATCTATACCGCAGTGTAGCTGTCAAATCCTTGTCCTGCCAGGAACCTCTTCAGTTGAACAAAGGGATGAAAGCCGGTACATGCAAGGCCAGGGCTGTACAGGGAGTGGTCCAAGATCGCTCACCTGAAGTGATGCAAAGAACCCACGTGTACTCAGCTGTATGGGGTTGTGCACATTCGATTGGCCTTCTGTGAATTTTCTGCACCATCATTTGACCATACGTACTGTCACTCACGACGTCCAGTCTGCACACCTCACACGATTGCTGGTGGCTCTGTGCCAAATTCTGAGCGTGCAAAAATCTGATTACTACACGTAGGCTACATCGCAGTCGGTGGGATACTGTATGAGAGCTGCAATCTAACCTAAGCCAAGCGTCAGGTTAACCTTGCAGCAGGTTTTATGTATCAATCCGCGCGAGAACTGAGCTCAGAATCTTCCGTGCCAGTCTTTCCTCAACCGCCGAGCTGCTTACATCGGAGACACTGAGAAAATCTACAGTATTGCCAACCGCACAACACATCAAAACCCGCATGCATGTCAAGTGGATTGTATTTTTGCTTCTCTTTGTCTCCTGAAACATAACATTTTAAAAGTACTTTCTGCGCATATATTATTTAATAAATGTGTCATTAATATAAGAGCGAAACAACTTCTAAACATGAGAGCATGTGTGTATATTTCGAGCACGCAAAAATAAAAATAAACAAAGATAAAAGTAAGCAACGATAGGCCCCTCTTGAATTTAATGACAAATTATTGTTTTTGGTTTAGAAAGAAATAGATTTATGAAAAACTTGGTTGCTTCGTTCGCAATACATCCGTTACTGTAAGACACACGCACTTCAAGTTGTACCACCAAAAAAGCATGATTTGTTATTGGTGATATATACAATCAGGTGCATTGTCTGTCGCTATTACTCTGGTTTCAATTTATGAATCACTTCACTAAACCAGGATTCAAATCTTGGTCTGTCTATTTGTTGCTGATAATCACCCTTCCCTTTCTTTGCGCGGAACAGTAAATATGCGCCTTCAACAAAGCTTTCATTGCCGCCAGTGGGTGAAACAATAAGCCTCCCCCTTCCCCTCATCGTCGGTTTCTTCAGCCCTGGCGGTGGTTTTGCATGGTGGTATCCTTCCATGTTTTATTACCCCTTCCCCCACCCACCGAGTTGAAGGACGTCTCGTCCAAATAATAAACATGTTTCTTCTCACTGCGATATATTTTAATACCGCGGAGATTCTTTTGTCGTCAAACAACAAACAATCGTTTCCTCTTGCTAAACTCAAACCGCAAATCATTCAACACCCGTGATACAATTCGTGTGCACATTGACGGCAAATCACCTCACGCCCTGTTTTACTTTGATCTTGTTGCCGCAAGGAGGATTATGCATTTAAAACAACTTGCTTGACTTTGAAGAACATTTCCTTTCGGATGAAGCCCAAAATAACATTCGGGTAAAACCGCGCGCTGAACAGGAGATTCAGCCATTCTCGCCGCTCTACAATAAACATAGGGTTAAAATAGTGGGAGGTGAAACACTGGTATCAGCGATTTCACGCGCTCTGCAACGCATTCAGTCTCGCTCGACTCGCTCTAAAGTTTCAATGTCTCTTCAACGCATTACAGATTCGAGTTGGCGAATCTGCGGTTCTAAGTTCGTCTGCACAGTGATTGCAACCAATTAAGTCCATACCTGCTAATCAATGTATTATTTTGTCTGTATATTACAAATTAAATAACTGTTTTCTTGCAAGTATGCAGTTGTGTCGGAATAGAACCCGTCTCAGTGGAACTATATTCTTGCGCGCACGTTTGGATCTACATATGCTAAAACCTGCTGCAAGGTTGACCTGACGCAGGGCTTAGTACTGTCCTAAAACGATTGTACCAGATTACAGCTACATGCCAGTTCTTTCTGCCCGCATGTGTGTTTCGCTCTCCGGCCACTAGTGCTGCGAACAGGCACCATTGGAACTTTTTTTCTAGAGTGAATATTTGACGAAACCAAGTTTCTGGGATATCGAAAGTAAACTTATATTATTTCTGTAATGTGGTTTCTTGGGAAAGAACAACAGAAAATACTAGTACCTCTTCAAATTGATGGTAGGTCAATAATTACCAGGATTTGTGTCAATTGACACACCTTGGATTCTGTGAACAGAACCAGGAAACATGGGCGTAGTAACTAGAATTTTTGGTTCACATGCTGCCAAAATTTCTCACATAAATTTATTTAGGTTTGATAAAAGTTGCTTCGTACGAGCTATATAAAAATCACTAACTGTTCATGGGCGTATATATACTTCACGTAAGGGATGGGGTTCAACTTTTGGTATGATTAGGGTTGCTATATTATCCAGGACACGGCTGACCTGAAGTTTGTTCGGGGGGGAAGGGGGTGCTGGCCCGACAAAGTTGTGTGTATATACATATCCATTATCATATTCTTTACGCTTCTTAAAAGGAAACAGAAATCTATTTCGAAGTACGTATGTCATTGACATAGGCGTGCGCAGACCCTCTGATTATGGGGAACAAAATCCTTGATGAAAGTTCAGTCTGGAAAGAGAAAACTCATTTTATCTCACTCTTTTAATTTTATTGCATTGAGGATGCATGTGCATATATTATATATACACATAGGCATATATATAAATACTCGCGCACTTTCGACGTGGCCTGTGGCCACGTCTCGTGCGCTCGCTGGTTCGCTTATTTGGAAAGTTTTGAACGTAAATTTATGTGTGTATGCGCTGTAATATGTACAAATAATCAAAATATTATTGGTTTCTTTCTTAATAATAAGCTGGGTAAGTAATAACAGTTTCAGGATAGTTAGTTAGATGTTTTATGTAAACGAATTCAATAGCGACACTAAATTGGAAAAGTAACATTTTACTTCTGTAGTCAGTTTTATATTTTTAAACATAATTGAAATAAAGAAATGTTTTCCTTCATTCTTCGCAAATTTCTATCTCTCCTCTGCAATGAATTCTGATGCTTACATTTTAAAATTCGAAAACTCTAATACTGTGCACAAAGTGGACCTAAAACACCAAATCAATCAATCAATCAATCAATCAATCGAAAACTCTAGCATAATTCCCTTACAGTAGCATTCGGGGTGAAAATAAACTTTCTTTAAGTTCCCTAGCAACGTCCGTTTCCATGGTGAACAACAAGCACGGCAAGCTCTAAGGAATTGCATGTCATTATACCCCCTAAACATTTAGTTGAAACAAGCACGATGCAGATATTTACGCATTGAGTATAACAATATATACGTAATTGTACCTGGGCTGAAACTCCTTATTATGTAGATGTCACCCTTGTTTCAGGCACCTTTTCAAAACCAGGAGTTGATTCATCTGTGTGTTACTTATCTGTGAGAAATATAATGTAGCTGGACAATTAAGAATTGAAGGAAACAATGTGTGCAAAAGAAATGCCCGTGGCAACGGTTGCTAAGGACGTGAGAAAAGGGCATTTTCACCCTTAAGGAAGGGCCGATTGAGAGATTTTTTAATTTTCTCGGCCTTTTGGGACGATTTCATGGGGCGTCGTAATCGGGCGTTTTTCGCCTCCGGGGCGTACTTTCGACGTGGCCTTTGGCCACGTCTTGTACGCTCGCATGCTTGACCTTCGGCCACGTTGTGAATGCAATCACGTTATAGGAGGGGTTCCTCTATGATCATAATGACTTTCAAAATGTCTGCATGTTGTATTCGCAGAAGGGGAACATATAACTTTGAAAAGTTTAGAAAGTAACTTTAGGTGTGTATGGGCTCTAATAAGGTAGAAATATTCAAACTATTATTGTCTATTTTCTTCATAATGAACTGAGTAAGTAATAACCGTTTCAATATAATTAGTTGGATGTTTTGCATTTACGAATTAAATTGCGACACTAAATTGAAAATGTTATATTTACTTCTTTTGTTATTTTCACATTTTTGAACGTAATTGGATAATAACTGTTTTCCGTCATTCCCCTCAAATCCCTACCTTGCCTCTGTAATAAATGCTGATGCTCGTGTTTTGAAATTCGAAAAGTCTAGCATAATTCCCTTACAGTAGCTTCCGGGGTGAAAATAAACTTTCTTTAAGTTCCCTAGCAACGTCCGTTTCCATGGTGAACAACAAGCACGGCAAGCTCTAAGGAATTGCATGTCATTATACCCCCTAAACATTTAGTTGAAACAAGCACGATGTAGATATTTACGCATTGAGTATAACAATATATACGTAATTGTACCTGGGCTGAAACTCCTTATTATGTAGATGTCACCCTTGTTTCAGGCACCTTTTCAAAACCAGGAGTTGATTCATCTGTGTGTTACTTATCTGTGAGAAATATAATGTAGCTGGACAATTAAGAATTGAAGGAAACAATGTGTGCAAAAGAAATGCCCGTGGCAACGGTTGCTAAGGACGTGAGAAAAGGGCATTTTCACCCTTAAGGAAGGGCCGATTGAGAGATTTTTTAATTTTCTCGGCCTTTTGGGACGATTTCATGGGGCGTCGTAATCGGGCGTTTTTCGCCTCCGGGGCGTACTTTCGACGTGGCCTTTGGCCACGTCTTGTACGCTCGCATGCTTGACCTTCGGCCACGTTGTGAATGCAATCACGTTATAGGAGGGGTTCCTCTATGATCATAATGACTTTCAAAATGTCTGCATGTTGTATTCGCAGAAGGGGAACATATAACTTTGAAAAGTTTAGAAAGTAACTTTAGGTGTGTATGGGCTCTAATAAGGTAGAAATATTCAAACTATTATTGTCTATTTTCTTCATAATGAACTGAGTAAGTAATAACCGTTTCAATATAATTAGTTGGATGTTTTGCATTTACGAATTAAATTGCGACACTAAATTGAAAATGTTATATTTACTTCTTTTGTTATTTTCACATTTTTGAACGTAATTGGATAATAACTGTTTTCCGTCATTCCCCTCAAATCCCTACCTTGCCTCTGTAATAAATGCTGATGCTCGTGTTTTGAAATTCGAAAAGTCTAGCATAATTCCCTTACAGTAGCTTCCGGGGTGAAAATAAACTTTCTTTAAGTTCCCTAGCAACGTCCGTTTCCATGGTGAACAACAGGCACGGCAAGCTCTAAGGAATTGCATGTCATTATACCCCCTAAATATTTAGTTAAAACAAGCACGATGTAGATATTTACGCATTTAGTATAACAATATATACGTAATTGTATCTGGGCTGAAACTCCTTATCATGTAGATGTCACCCTTGTTGCAGGCACTTTTTCAAAACCATGAGTTCATTCATCTGTGTGCTATTGATCTGTGAGTCTCGACAATTAAGAATTGAAGGAAACAATGTGTGCAACGGTTGCTAAGGACGTGAGAAAAGGGCATTTTCACCCTTAAGGAAGGGCCGATTGAGCGATTTTTTAATTTTCTCGCTCTTTTGGGACGATTTCATGGGGGGTCGTAATCGGACATTTTTCGCCTCCGGGGCTTCCTTCACGGAGAACATTTATGTCAGTGAGTCAGTGAGTGAGTGGTGGGATTGGGGCTATATATATGTATATATATTGGATTAGGTCTCCCCATAACAAATCAACAGCAAAAATGACGTAAATTGTCTCTGAAATGTGCGCGCACCTTTACCTCCGAACAATTGATTGATTATTGATTTCTTTTATTTTACTTCTCTTTTTTTTTGCTATTTTTAGCTAATTTGCGAAAATGGGAATGAGTGATATTATGATGAAATTGATGAATGGATACTCACAAACATCCATGCCCAGGCCAGGATCAGAAACCGCGACCCCTGACATGGTAGCGCGATGTGCTAACCACTTCGCCACGGGGGCTAGCCTCCGAACAATTGTTCCTGCATTTAAGACAAAACTGTTTAGCAACAACAGTCTAAAGTTCTTAGTTGTTATTATTTCTCTCTCTCTCTCTCTCTTTCTAGTAATTCACAATGCAGTACAGAGAAAAACTAAAATGCGAGCGAAGCGAGCAAGAAAAATTCATGATCCAAATTTTTGCAAACTGAAAACAATATTGATTTAGTAGGTCACAAAAAAAAAAATTCATGGGGCACCATGGCATTCTCTTTACATTTTTTTTATAGATTGTTTGGCGCCGAGGGCCAACTCCCGATAAAATTTTAAATTAAGTGGGCAATTACCCCTCTGTGCCCCACTGCAGGTTCTCTTGGCCATCTGGAAGAAATAATGCAAGAAAGACGTTAAAACTAATACCATCTTGAATGTCCTTTTGTCCTGCTACTCTTAGATTCGGCTAGCCTTGCTTTCTTTTACTGAAATGTTTGCCCCCCCCCCCCCCTCCGCGGAATTGATTTCCGTCCACTGCAACCCTTTTCCCCGTAGTTGCTTTGAACTTTCATCAGCTTGAAAATATAATATCATTTAATAAAGGCAATAAGATTCCTCTACACTAAAATTCTAGGTGAAGGTATAATACAGGGGAATGGACATCTGGAAGGGGGACAAGGATGGCCAAACTTCCCCCTTAGAAAACGAATGCCAATCTAGAAGTATATATTTCACACGTACAATTTGATTTCAGTTACAGTAATTTACATTAATTATGCGGGAATGCGATAAATTCAAATTCAAGTGGTGTTTTTTGAGGGAGCTACACTATTATCGGCGTAGTATGCCCCATGAAAAAATACCTTGCTTGTTCCTCCTTGGAAAAAATCTGCGTACGTCCATGATTAGGGGGGAGGCAATTTTTTTTAATATCTCGTTTAGAATACTGACATGTTCACAGTACCCCTTTTGAGGTGCCCAACATAATCTTGCACTGCATGAAAACAATTTGGTTAGAGAATTAGTGAAGATGTTTCAAACTCACCACAGGTTACACAGTGAAGAGACTGAAGAGCTTGCTGAAATATTTCTCCTCTACTAGTAAATTGTAAGGTCCGTAGTTTCTATAATTAGTAAATACAATTCCACAAGTAGGTCCGTAGTTTCTATAATTAGTAAATACAATTCCACAAGTCACGCTACTTAGTAGCTTATTGATGCTTTTCTGTTCATCTTGTGTCAAACAACTTGAGAATGTTACGGTGTTTCCCTAGTTTTCTCGCACTGCGTTTTTAAAAACCAAATTTATTTAAGAAAACTCAAAGGAAAGAAAATATGACTGATTTTACAGTCCTAATGCAGTTTCTTATCGCAGAAATTCCGAAACTATCAGGAAATTGCAGATATTTGGTCTGCAGTTCCATCTAGTGTATGAAATGACGTAATTTTCTTCCCATCTGTATCCCGTCCTATGCGTCTCGAAGTTAGGAGAATAAAATAAGTCCGAAGAAATGTTTATGAACAGGTAATCTGGTAATTTTATTGAACCATAAGGGGGGTTCGACCCGTTGAACCCCCCCTTAAATACGCCCATATAACTATTCAATTGTAATTTTGTTAATAGAGATTTCTACTTAGGACATAGAAAACAATGGAGTGTTCTGATTATTTAACATCAACTTCTCTTAGAGAGCTGTACAGCTGCTGGCACTCTCTTGTCCATCGCAAATTGATAAAGTTGCATTTACGTTCATAAATGTGTATGCCCGAAGGCGGAGTGATATGATATACATCGTGTGCATCGAAACAGGTGAACTCGTTGCGGAGCGTCCCTCTTGGCCCAAAGGCGGAATTGCTTCCTCTGTTTTTGTGGGTTGTGGGAATCGACCCCAACCTTCGGTGGTGGGTAGACGAATGGCTTCTGGGAAGGAGGGGAGGAGTGGGAGAAAGAAACATACTCAGATTTTATCTCAAGAATCGATGAACTTGATTGAAAAGCACGCGACCACCAAACCCACATTACCAGCAACGCTCACTCAAGCTTCCAGAAACCCTTAGGAATCGATCAACATTGACAGAGTGGGACCAATAAGAGCTATGGATATTATTCGAAGGTATTACCTATGGTCTTTTGTACGGACATTAGAAATCTTACCATTTTTATTTGTACCTTCAGTGTTTCGCTGCATTCGAACGCTGACGTTTCGGTACAATTAGCGAGAACTTTCATGAAAACTTTACTTCAAAAGAACACGCACACACTTAGACACACTCCCACAAGGGTCTACATACTCCCGATATGTCCACACGTCACGAAAATTTGATGTTAATAACCACAAACCTTACCTGTCTAACTAGCAACGTAAGTATTATTAGAACTAGGCGTAATTGTACCTATGAAAATAATGTTTAGGTTAGGTTCAGTGCTCTTGCCATTTTTCATAGTCCTATAGTCACGTGATGCGTCAAATACGTCAATGGAACGTATCATGTGGGTGGAGACACTCTCTATGTACTCCACACACACCATTTCACACATACTTATGTGTGTGTGTGTGTGCAGATGTAGTCTGTCTCCAGGCACAGTATGCGTTCACCAGCTTCGCCTTATCGTGTGACTATAAGACTATAAAAATGGCAAGAGCACCAAACATAACCTGCTAGCCTACTTACATACATTACCTACTTATAGTATTTATAGGTGTTTGTTGGGGGAGGGGGTCAATAAAATAATAGAAGCAAACATAGGGTTAAACCATACAAAAATGTAATGCTGTTTGTGGTAATGTGAAACGTGATCTTTTACACCAAAAAGGAAAATCAATTGAGTGATTTTGACAATAACATTCTTGGAAAAATATTTGGACCTAAGAGAGATGAAGAAACCAATGAGCTGTTACATGATACTAACCAAACAATCCATATGCATCTCTAGATATAATCAGAATAATTATTAAATAAAGATTTCTATGGGCGGGCCAGGTAGCATGGGCTATAAAGAAGAGTTTACATGATCTTTGTAGGGAATCTTGATGATAGGAATCTCGCAGAAAGTAAAACATGAAGATGGCAAGTAGTGCTGAGACGGACCTGAAGTAAATTGACAAGAATAAACAAGACTGAATTTCTCTTGTCCAACATAGGAATATATTGCTACAGCAAGCCTCTGGGTTTACGAATGGCAGAGTGTTAGCTAGTTATTCTCGCGTTCCTTGTAGTCTAACGACAAATATGCTTTCTTCATGTAGATTGCAACGATCCTGCGAGATCGCTACAAGGTTACATATATGTTATTTTTCTTGTCATTGTTGAGAATCGCATTGTGCAAGCTTATCTGTTATCGCTTCTGCATACGATTTCATTGCAATGCTTGGTAGACATGAAGGTCTGCCGTATCTCACTTGGGAGCGTTACTGTGTTAATAGTTCATTGTTATTCCGTATAGATGGCACTAAATGTTAAGCAGCGCTCTCGTAGTTCACGAGAATCCACTAGAGGCGCTGCGCTCAGATTTGCATATAAGCAGCGACGCGGCCGCAGCCCAGTCAGTCGGTGTTGGCCAGGGGGTGCTCGTTCGGCGGCGCAGATCGTATGCGCAGTTGTCCGTGGATGCATGACGTCACCATCGAAACACTCGGCACGGAATAGGCTGGTTCCTTATGCAAATATTGAGAAATTTGACAACGAATATCTCCTAAAATATAGTAGCAAGGGAAAAATTACAACTTTTACTGTTAAGATTCATCCTTTCTAATCAATTTATCACAAAGTTGATTCAAATGTGTAAAATGGTTTTCAAGAAATCGTGTTACGAAGGAACCCCTGTTTTGTTCTCTCCAGGCTTCCAATGTAAGGGAGTTTTAACTTAAGCGCGTTGGATTTCTTTTTGCTCTATGTTTTGAAATACGATTATTTTGTTCTTGTCAACTGAAATCATGCCTAAATGCTATGGAAAGCTGTGAAAACTATTATCAGAAAACTAACGGAAGAAAACTAAAATATCACAGCTTGATTGATATAAAAAAATGCGAGATTGCCCATTTTTGTGAAAAAGGCATTGTGCGAGATCTAAAAGCAGAACTTTGTAATATTGTATGTAAATGTAAGGGTGTAATAAACATGACTGCTTCCCAGGAACGTATCCAAGGGGGGGCTTAGGGGGTTCAAGCCCCCTCCGAAAGTTTTCGGTTTACACTAGATAAAATGAGATTTTTTGTTTCTTGTGGTGTCAAATAAAATAATGTGACGTTAATTTAAGGAGAGAAATAATTATCGAGGCAAGACGGAGAATATTCTATAACCCTGTTATTGGTAACAGCTCGTATCCAAGGTGGGAATCAGGTGGTTCGAGCCCCCCCGCTCACCAAGGAAATTTTTCAGTTTACACTGATAAAATTAGGTTTTTGACTTCTTGAATAATGTGACGATAATTTAAGGAGAGGAATAATTATCGAGACAAAACGGAGAATGTTCTATAACCCTGTTATTGTTAATAGTGCGTATCCAAGGTGGGCATCAGGTGTCTCGAGCACCCTCCCCCAGGAAATTTTTCAGTTTACACGAGATAAAATTAGGTTTTTGTCTTCTTCAATAATGTGACGATAATTTAAGGAGATAAATAATTATCGAGGCAAGACGGAGAATGTTCTACGGACCCTGTTATTGTTTATAGCGCGTATCCAAGGTGGGGATCGTAACTCGTGGACTCCCCCCACCAGGAAAGTTTTCATTTTATACTAGATAAAATTAGGTTTTTGTCTTCTTGAATAATGTGACGATTATTTTAGGAGAGAAATACTTATCAAGGCAAGACGGAGAATGTTCTATAACCCTGTTGTTGATAATATTGCACGTAAACTTTTCTCACGCTTTCGGTGTTGTCGTAGCGAACTTGAACACTATGTAGAAGAGACTTGTCAGCATTTGGAAGCTGCACAACAAAGGTAGCGCCGCAGGCAGGGCGATTCGGATTCATTGTAATGTTTTAATCTCTGGAAAGCGCGAGAGGGAACGTTCTTGAAAAAGAGAAGGAGTCGAACTACTGGCAATATTTACGAATCGTGATATCTGCGAAACGTTCTAGAATATAATGAGGATATTAATACGCGGCTTCAATTTCCCGGTTGATCTGTACAACAGAATAGGTGGAGACTTCAGACGTAAGTGTGACAATTCATACAGTCGATTAGTGATCAGTCAGTGTCCATTGGTTGCTATATAAGATCTAGTGATTCGAAAATGAAATGGACTAAATACCGTAAAGTAACGAAGTCTACCACTAGTTCCAGTTCGGTCCCAAAGCTAAAAACATTGCCGACAGCGGAACTTCGAGTAGTGCTACGAGTAGTGCGAGTGGAAAGACGAAGAGATCGAAGGTCTCTCTCTCTCTAAAGTGAATATTTCGGCAGTATCGGGCTGGGCATTGGAGCGATTTATTAAAAAAGAAATAAGCTGCACAGATCAACTGAAAATCAAAGTTTTGAGTGATGATTTGGTTGTGCCAGGACCAAATTTTGTGTATGCAGTCCGAGAATTTCATGGCATAAAAAAATACTTTTGTTTAAGGCTACTGGGTTCGACACACACTCAACAGACAATTTTGGACACTTGCGAGTGCTTAGGCATGAATATGAACAATTTGGTGGGTTTCGGCTTTTATAAAAACTGAAAACATGGGGGGACAAGACACATTAGTGGTGTTCAGGCTCGAATGAGAGAGAAATATTCGTGAACTGTCAGATTCCAGTTCCCTGCACACAGTTTGAATCTTGCGTTGTCGAGTGGATTGTGCATTCCGTGCATGTGTAACACCTTCGTAAAAACACTTCTGGTACATAGATGTTTTGATGCCTGATGAGAAGAAATGGACAAACATACATACTGAGATGGTTCCGGCACACAATATTAATGCATGGAAACAGAGGAGTTGAGTGGTAGAAAATGTCCCGATTTCACGTTCTGATTAAAATGACAGCCTTAAACAGCGGCGACGATTTAGGAGATAGTTGCTCCCCATTCTTTGCCTCCACACTATCACACTATGGCATCTTAATGCTTGTCTCCTTGTCCCCCGCCCCCCACATTTTGGAGCCCAATTGCCACAACTGGCCTTAAACATACAATTGTGATACCCCTTTAAAAAATGGTGTTCAGCCGCCGTCCCGAAAGGAATTCCTGGATACGTACGTGCCTGCTGCTTCCCGTAAAATATCACTGCACTCTCCACGTTTCTCTTCTGTCTTTTCTTTGGCGCTGTCAATAGCTTCAACACGTTGTATTTTTTATATATATTTGTCACATATTTGTTTTAATTAGTATTCAGCTCGTTCCGCCACCTGAACGCAGCAGCTACGGCTCAAAGGGCAGTGCAGTTACACCGGAAGAAGGCTCGGAAATGGCAGGCTTCAGAAGTTAACTCATCCAAATTAAATTAAACAAGTATGTGCTCTCTCTAAATTTAAATCATAGTTCACAAATAATTTGATTAAAAGTTTTAAAAGTATCTGTTTTATTTAATAGCGTATTAATTGGTGCATTCTTCTCCAGCATAGCCATAGGCAGTGACCACACTACGGGGGAGGGGGAGGAACGCCCCCAATTCTCGTTCGAAAATTTCTCTATCTCTCTTATCTGCCCCAGTAAAACGACAAAATAAATAAATGAATGAATGCTCTTTTAGCCAAAATGTGCATTTTTGTGTCGTATGTAACGGAATAATAAAAATGATTGCCCCGGGAAAATATGATTTACCCCTCCATCTTTACTATTGCGCCGTCACTAGCTACAACATATTTTGATTTCTATTGTTCCCACATATTTATTTTAATTTTAGTATTGTGAATCATATTCCACTGTGTTACCTCACGTAGCCCCCCCCCCCCACACACACGTACGACTTCAGTTGTAAGTTTTAGACTAAGCTTGTCAAATATCCACTTATATATTTGTATTCTTGAGCCATTTAAAAAAAATCATTTCGCCCCTTCTTCTGGACAATTTCATAGGATTGTTTTCCCACTGGAAGCCCCTTTGCAGATCGAGATCCGGGGCTATAGCCTTCCCAAGCCAGCGTCCCCTCCAAATACTCTCTTGGCCTCATGAAAGACAAATATATGTATTTCTACGAAATATTAATTTGACTTGGCAGTTTCTCTTTTCGAACAGGAATAAGTTTTAAATTTTAATAGCTTATAAATTTACACTATCAATTTTGAGTAAAGGTTTTGCGTAACCCTAAAAGTACATTTAGAGACTGCAAGGTCAACTCTCGATATTTCAGATATATTAATAATTTTCATCACAACGTCTTGTAATAATTATTTGTTACTTCAATAACCTCCTCGCAAATGTTTCTCGCATATTAAAACATAGATGCCAATTTCTGTTTATTTCCTTGTAATGCTGACCTCCGTGGCGAAGTGGTTAGCACAACGCTTTACGATGCCAAGGGCCCCCAGGTTCGAATCCCCGCCCAGGCATGGGTCTATTTTCCTTTCTTCAATTTCATCATATCATCACGCATCCTCATCTTTGCGATTAGCCATATGTGACAGATAGCGAAGTAAAATAAACTAAGTCTATTAATCAATTATTGTTTAAACTCTTTAATTCTTCTTTAGCATGCCACGTTTTTGTTAAAATTATATTACGATTTGTAAAATGACAAAATTCTAAAGGAGAACACGTAACTTTCTTTGTAGCGCATCGGTCAGAAAGTTTCAGGAATATGGATTTTCAAAATACATTTTTTTACATGTACTTTGCCCCCTTTTAAAAGTAGCGCGTTTTCAATTATGTTACTAATCATTAAAAGGATGCCTCAATACCATCTTGGAGGATGACAATTATTATTTTCCCCCTCCAAACCACCTTTTACCTCTATTCTGCTTCGGATGATCGCCGATAATGCGCAGTTATCCAAGTGGGCTGGAGGAATTGGCAATGATTGGACAAACATTAGACATAATCCTCAATTTCCTTTAGTTTGTCCAATCGACGCCACCCAGAGGGGGTCTTGAAAGTAATAATATACTTTCGCTCTCTGAATCTCCCATATAAATGCTAGGGGCCGTCTGCTTCAGCCGAGCTCACTGCTTCTCCGGTGACGTCACGCGTTCGTGCAAGATCGGCAATCTTCGGATGGCTTTACCTAATCTCTATATTCCTTGGGTGTTGGCTCTTGGGTCTCACTTATCACACAACGCTTTAGCAACTTTGTGTACTGATGTCGCGGGAGAAGGCTTTTCAATTTTAGAATACATGTCTACATTGTGACGCTAGGCTAGCTAGCTAGGTTTAGTTCTCTTAGCCTAAATAATAATTTTTAATTGTATTTATGCTAATGGAACCTAACCTAAACTCGCAGGCATTCCTCGTCTGACGTCAGAACACAAGGTTGCAGAAATGAAGTGCGAACGGGCAGACCTTGGCTCTTCGGCGACTCATGGTCGAGCTCCGCTCCCGCAAAATAGCCCAGCATTTGCAAGCATACGGGTGCTTAGGGAAAGCCTTCTGCGGTGTGGCCTACTCTGGTAGAACGGAAACGAGAGGTAGCAATATCACTCGGCCTACCAGGTAGATTATACGCATTGCATCGGGTTCAACCTCCTACAGTGTGGCCTACCTGTAGAACGGAAACGCACTTGTTTGGCCTACAGGTAAAAAGAATACGCATTGTATTAGGTTACGGTTAGTTCGTGAATTATTTTACTGTTGGGAGACGACCTACTAGCAGAACGGAAACGAAGGGTATTCGTATTCTTCGGCCTACTAGTAGATTATACATCTCACAACAGCTGTTGTAGAAGTGGCTTCGTCTTTTGGCCTACTCTGGTAGAACGCAAACGAGAAGTAGCAATATTTCTCGGCCTACCATGTGAGACGACTCATTTCCATGCAAAATTAAACGACAAAACAACACAGAATTAATTAAACCATTACCTGAATTATAAAACGGTCAGGATAAGTGCCTACAGTCGGAGCTACTAAGAATAAACCTAGGAGGATTTGTTTTCAAGCACCTGAAATGACGTGACATAGTACTACGGTGATTCAGAATATACACATATATTAAAACACAGATAAATAAACAGTACATCATGTTCTCATTCACTCTATCGTTCATTCATACACACATTCCATGGCATATTGGGACAATATTACAATTACAAATGTTAAATTAATTAATACTTTGACGATGCTCATATGATTTCTTGGCTACATTGCCTTTTACAATTTACTGTTTAGGGTTCTAAGTGTAATGCGATTAATCGTTCTTTGTGCGAACCCTTTTTTCGTTTCTGGAGGTACAAATATATTTCAATCAACTATTGTTTGGCTGCTAACATATATTTTGTTCTATAACGTTGATTTTGTCCGCCGGAATAACGATGTCTAGTTATGCCATAGCACTGAGTTAAGTTATGCAATGATTTACGCAGATTCGCGGTAGATTGGTATCATCTCTCACACGCACATGGTTGGATCTTATCTTCGATGCATTCCCTCTGACCTGGGTAGGGTGACAGTGGTCCTACAGTTTTAGAAGGTGTCCACACCACGGTGTTGTACTTCGCGGTTATCCTGGTCGGCGAAAGTGGATCACTTGGCAGTTCCATATGGCATCATCGGATGCTTCACCTCATTGGCACGTCCACGACGGTACTCGTACACTGTCGACTCCATACGAAAACTAGCGCAGTTGTAGGTCAGTCCTTCGCTGTCACTCATACGTAGAGATACATGGCTTAGGCGTTGAGACGAACCTACGTAATGAGTCATTCGCGGTTTCACCTGGACACACATGGATCTTGAATGTTATTAACTTTGGTATTGACTCTTATGCACTTCGGTATTAACTTTGCTATCAGTGGTTATTAACTTCTACTAACTTGGGCGTTGTTCCGGACGATTGGCACAGGTGAACGTGTCTGGTGTTATTCTCACCTAACCACACGTATGTACGCAGATGCGTTGACGGCGAGGGGAAACGACCCCTGGGTCTACTTTGCTCTACTCCATGGCTTTAAAATATCACTCGTGTTAAAAAGACAAATCCAGGCCACGGGTCTGATCGCGATTCGGAGCTAGGTCGCGCGTAGCTCACACTCCGGTGTCGATTCTTGGCAAAACTGTGTTCGGGCTATCTCCAAACATCTCTTTTATTCTAGATTTGAACGTGGTTACGCTCTAGCCTCTGTGTTTAGGTGCCTATATATTGTTTTTGGTGCTTTGACCGTTGTCCTCCTATCCTGGTCTGTGCTAATGCCGTTCCTTGACCTCTGCTAGCAGCCCCTCGTGCAGAGATTAGGCTAACTCCTCCGCTATTGTGTCTCGCACGTCCAGCAAGGCCTCTCTCAACGGGATGCCCTCTTGCATTATTACTCCCGTAGTTCGGTTCTGATTATGCTGAAATTCTGGAATCTGTACTTTCATGATGTGGTCTTCCGCTGGTTAAAATCTCATCTAATTTGGTCCAGTAGTTTAGAAGTTCCTCTTTTGCTGTTATTCTCCATATGAATGCATGTAAAATCAGGATTCGGGCGAAAAACGGTGGTTGAGCAAGCTCGCTTTGGCTAAAACAGTTGCTAGACATATTTATTCGCGACAGATTTTAATATTACTGATTGTAATTAATTCTTAATAACGGGCAATTAGATCAATTACCTTTTACTCAAGATTTGACCGTTATAACCAGGTAGATTATACGAAAGATTGCGTTCACCGTTTATTAGTTTTCATCAGGTGATCCAGCAGTTCATTAATTACTGCAGTTAGCTTAACTTAATTAAATAATTAAGTAAAGGATTAAAGTTGAATAAGCTTTTGATCTTTAGGATTATTCTTTTGCTAATAGGAATTAAATGTTCCCTGAGTCGAAAACTAATGCCTTATTGTCCCCATATGCCAACACTGTTGTATTTCAGAAGAAAAATGTTAATGCAACATTTAATTGATGCCCTAAGAAAATAGGCATAATACCTCATAAGAGGAAAAATTGAATGGTCACTGCCCTACCTTTCCAAAATTCAAGCAGAGGAGTTTGGACCTTGGATCTTCAGGGACAACATAGTGCAGTGCAGTGAAGTTTATTAGAAGATATAGTGATTTCGTTCTGTGTGGATAAATACATTTACCCCAGTGCACTTGTTAAGTTGGCACTAACTTTCATTGAGTATACCCGAACCCTGAGTGTACAAGATTATCATATCTCCGGCTAGCATAGAGTTAGCATTATGGATAAATCTGAATATTGGCCCCCATCACGGCGTCCTTAACGGGCACGTTACAGTTAATTGACTTCCATAACGTGGTGCCTTTGTACGTTTCAAGTTTGACTAAAGACTAAACATAAAAACATTAAAGGATCTGCTGAAAGATTTAAATACAATGTCTTCAAGTAAGGGGTGACCTTCCACATAGTACACCCAATTGTCAACCTCACTTCCACATAGTACACCCTGGACTGTTTTTTGTCCTTGTGTGTGCCCGTTTACAGCCTCAGCTTTTAAGATTTTAGTTATGCAACGTTAGAGTTGTTATTTGTAACGATAAGGGGCTGGACCCCGTGTAATGTGACGGGTGCAAAATAGCATAAATGCTGACGCACCCAAAATTTTTAAATCAAATCAAATTCTTCAAGTAAAAAATTAAATAAATGGAATTATTATCAATTCCATAAGATCATAATTGTATAAACCTGATAAATGTTTATCTTTGAAGAACGTTCTTGAAATGACAGCACAATATTGTACGCTTTCGAAAACATATATTCTTTAATTCCCTCATTCAACACGGAAAATAACGGAACCATCGAAGGTTGGTTAATGAGAACAACACTTCAAAGCCTAGTCTTGGTACACGCAAGTCAAATGCATTACACGTAAAACTTGACATTAATGACAATAGTTATTGACAAAATGATTTGTGGTGCATTTATAGACACGTGTGATTATATGGCCAATTCGCTTCCAGTGTGGGATCAATAAGTGCAGGAAATCACTGGCAATTGCTTCAGGGTGCTTATTACCTGACGAAACACAGAGAAATTAGTGTCACAGAATCAACATAACGAAAGTCTCATTATAGAGATACACTGTTATTTAGATTAAGGAGTTATCGACACACACTTACACCTATGTGCGGAGGATGATAATTTCTTCACAAAACTGCAAGTGTAAATCAATTTTGCGTGATATGATAGTTGTAGGTTCAATCTTCTCGAAATAGTACTAAAGTTATAGCATGAATTAGCTTTCTTCAAGTTATTTTATACCCTAACATTTCAATCGCAGAGTTCTCAATTTCTTGCCAGCCGATGAGAGTGTAACTGTTATGATAAAAAAAAAACTGGCTCCAATTCATTGTAATGAGAACTTCTTTAAATTTTAAATCTAATCACGAAATAAGAATATATCTCCAAAAGAAACAACCGTTATCATAGAATGTAAGTGAAAAGTAATTTGAAATCACCCTGGAAGTGATTAAGAAAGTACGCGTATCATTAATCATTACACATTTCAAGTTTCATTTAAATCACTATGTACACGCATTTATTGTTTCCTCCTTCTCTTATTTTAGTATTTTATTATTTTATTACCGGGATCTAAGTATAGGGTGAAGAAAAGGTACTAGCGAGAGGTTGTGTAAATAGGCTCACACCTTTATAAGTTCGGAGTGACGCCTCCGTCCTCCAGGAACATACCTGCTCTCTTTCTTCCACGACGTTGACTCACTCAAACCAAATCCAAAACTGATCTCGAAATTTCCTTCCGATCTTCTCAGATCGGTTCGGTTGCCTCGCTATACAAATTCCAATACCTGTCGATTCAGATCCGTCTGTCAGGCTGGTACTTTTCCACGGATGAGGCAAGTAATGGAATTTTGTAAGGTCTGCATTCCAAACCGACGAGAACATCCTGTCTCCATAATGTTTCGTTTTCAAGTACACCTTCTAATTTTTACCTACATGTCCGGGTATTTATCCCAATCTTCTATTAGACAGGACAATAATGAATTCTAACTATAGTGTAAAATGTAACTAATTTTAAATGTGATCGTGAATGTCACCAATTAGCTTAGCGACTCCGAAAACTATGGATTCGACACTAATATAGGTCATTTGTGGCATTTTATTTTTCACCCCCTCTCACCCCCCATGCCGATAGGTGATGAAGTTGAACCGCATTGGGAGTGTCACGAAAAATATGGATTCCACACTAAAATCGGTCGTTTTTGCAATACAGTGGAGAGAGGTGACATAGACTAAGTCGAGGTAAGCAGACTCCTAGGAATGTTGATCCAATAATGACATGTAGTCCGTAGAATCCTGTTGCTATCTGAATGTTAGACAACCCGAGAAACACTATCGTTGTGCGGGATTGCATACAGTCACAGATGTCTGTCTGTGAGGAATATAATATTGGTCATTTTGGATTATTTTTACGTCACCCCTTCCGACCCCACCCCTAAGGGTGCCAGGGGTGTCTTACCTCAAAAGTATTCTTTCCAGATTGCAAGTGATACGTGTACCAAGTTTGGTTGAAATTGCTCCAGACGTTCGAGAGTTATACCGGAACAAACATATGCGTATATACAGTCACGGACGCTTCTGGGTTGTAACGACCTTACTGAAGAAGCACTGAATCAAGCCATCCATGTCTGACCACCAAGCACCTTGTGACTAGACAACCCAACCAGCATTGCAATTCTGCGGCTTGTATACGGATATACATCTCTGTAAATTGAGTAGTGATGCCAAAGAGAAATACGAGATGAAGATTGTCGTTCGTAATGTCTCGTGTTCTCGACATGGAATAATACTCGGTCGACGTTACGTTCCATTATTTAATGTTGTTTGGGAACAAACCTGACGGACTATTTTTGACCGCGAACGTGTTTTGTTTCTTCAATTAAAACTTTTAGATTACAATTTAGTTCATCATACAAACCTGTGTTCTTCTCCCTTGTTTATTTATAGTTATAAATAAAATCCCATTGGAGCATGGAAAAACCTTTCACTGTTCATAAGCCAGTCATTGTTCTCTGCAGTTTGCAATGCAACATTCAGGCTCTCTGATCGTGCATCGTACGTTTCACATCAGGTATTATTACTTTCCATAAATGCATTGCAATTAATATTTAATTAAAACACTCCACTGACTGCTACAATTTCGACAAGTGAATACTTTTACAGCTTTTTCCACACGACTATATGAACTTGTTAGGACAAATAAAAAACATTGGTATTTTTTAAATAGGCTTGCATTTCATTTGCATTGAATGCGGGGGGAAATTAAGCAGTGTAGATAATGGATAGGTTATGATTATTTTTGTCTCAGTCTCTGACTTCAGAGAGAGTGGGGATAGAAGTTTGTGAATTGAAGTAGCATTCATTACTTCAATATAGAACACCTTTAACTTTGTCTTTAGTATAATTTTTATATTTTAATGTTACTCATCAATACTTGAAATTACAATTTGCGACCACTGATTCGGACCACTGTAGAGATAATTATATTGCCATTGTAAGTGACCTTCTCTTGCTTTGAGTCATTATATTTCCATTATAAGAACATTTTTAGCACACATGATTGTTACAGGGTATAGACTTGGAGAGTGATCACACACGTGCTGAATTTTTGTTGAGCGTCTTCGGCGCTAGAGTTCTACCCCTTTAATCTAAAATCAGTTTGTCTTGTCGCAAAGCAAATTGCTCCGGGGCTGCACTTAGCACTCTTTATGAAGGGAGAATAGTCAATCGCGCCATTATCTGACATTTACGAGTTATTTTTACGGCAGAGATTATTTGAACGACTCCGCCTTGTGTTATCGTGAAGAAAATTGCTCCGCTTCCCCTGGCAACGTGTGAAGGCTCACGCGAGATAAAAAGTGCTCCAACCACCGACAGCCACAAAGGTCAGCTAATTAAGAAATCACGCTATTTCCATGTCCGGATATAGCAAGAACAAACGTAGATATTAGACGTACCTCTTACGCTTATTTAGCACCTACCGTTGTTGCAAATCGTTTACAGACTTGCATTTCTTCAAAATCCTTGAATGATGAAAGCATTTTTGGCCCTCAAATTTGATCTCAAACGCGGAAATTCTGGACGATGTAAGAGTCCAGCTGGCAAAATCTGAACACATTGATTGTTTTCTTAAATTCCCCCTTATGCACAGGAAAGCTAATCGGGACTGGATCTGAGGTTTAAAGCGGAATCCAAATCACCATGTTCCTCCAACTCGTATCACACCCCCTGACCCCTTGATTACGAGGCGACGACGTTACCACTGCACCATCGGGGGGGGGGGGACCCTACATACATTGATTTTGAGGGTGATTTTCTATTGTATTGTTCGTCGATTTTCTGCAACTTTTGACTAATCGCGACGACGAGGATGAGTGGTGATTAGATGAAGGAACATCCACAAAGAACACCTATACCAATACCAGGATTCAAACCTGGGAACTTCGTTGTCCAAATCGAAAATCAGTCGCTTATGGCAGGCGCTTATTTAACTAGGAAATATTATCTCTCCTGTCTTCTTTTTTGGGTGTAAACTTTACTATTGTCGATGAGTATACTGGAAATCATTTTTCGTATAATTGATAGAATATTTTGTAACACGCATATGGACAATGCTATAATTCTGATCCATTTATCATTGCAGCATATGCATTTTGTGTAACTGTACTGTTTTTTTAAGTCCACTTTTTGCCCAATAAGCTAATCGGGACTGGACCTACAGATTGAAGTCGAACCCAAACCACCGTGCAGTGTGCTTCACGACGATTGAACGCTTGATTAAATGTGACAGCGAGCGTTACTATTACTGAATACAAAAGAACGCCAGTAAGTAATTTACTATAATTTAATAATAATTTCTGGAAGGTTTGAATGTGACACACAGGAGTTGTTTCTTATTCTTGCAAGAGATATTGTGAATTAACTATATGCTTGGAAAATTTTACCCTGGGACATCTTGAGATTACACTGTCTTGTTTCCATTTTTGGTTAGTTTATGTCGATATTCTGCTTCGCTGGGCCAGTCACCACTCATGAATGACGAGTGATGAAATAAATGAAGTGACAAATATTTAACAATGCCTTACTCAGGATTCGAATCTAGGTCCTCCGATGTTGTAGACCCTTAAGAAAACCAATCCTCCACAGAGGCCGCCTGGATTTATACTTGTTTTGTTTTGTCGCTAGATTTGCCAGCATTATGTGCATGTTCAAAATCAACCGTACAATTCGTTGTTATAGATAATAAATGGACTACATTCATTACACACATAAAGTAGGCATATCATAAGTTCTGGCCCCCAGTTTTCACCGTTAAGGATAGACATCCACAGTACACTGAAAATATAATATATTGGGTATATTTATGTTTGTTATTTCATAGAGAAAAAATAGTAATGGAAAAGTGAAACAAACTTCGAGAAGTGCTGTGAAAAATATAAAAAGGTGATGTTGTTCTTCGGTGTGTTTGATCACACCTCTGAAAGTTTCGAGTTCGACTCGCGCCAGTCATGGATATTACGTGTACTTTGTATTTTTTACTTTCATTTAATTCATATAATCATTGTTTATCCTCATCGCCGAGTTTACCGTAAGGATATGGGAAAACGACTATGCATATGGACATACAAAGTAGTAGAGTCTTTATGTGTGTATGCTGAAAAAAACTGTCTCCAGTAGACCACTTTGGATTTACACTGGCTATATTTACTCTTAACCAAAGGATTCTTCATCGAAAGTTGGGCTCTAAATGTCTGCACGTGCTATTATTTGGAATATTTAAGTTATTACATTACATTTCTTTACACTGAGATGAATATGGAGCAGTCAGAATTGATTGGAAATAAAGGGGAGATAGTGATTAGTATATGGAAATAAATAGTTGGAGGCCAGAAATAATTTAGGAACAAGAGTGCTGACATATGCTTATAGCTTAAAAGGAACCTGGATGTTTGTAGCTTAAAATTGTAGACATTCACACACAAAAAAGTGTTTTAATATTTCTTACGTATCATCACTACACACACAACACCATCACGCACGTACACAAAATGAGACATGCTTGACTAGAGGTGTCGGAAGTGAGGGGAGTGGAAGACACGTCCTGTCAAGAATTCAAGAATATATGGAGGTCTTAGTGAAACGCCACCCTGACTCATTTTTAGATGTCCGGGTGTGGAGCAAGATTAATAGCCTTACTGCACCACACTGCGCAAGCGTGTCACTGAAAGAGCCTCCGGAATGTGGCCACGGCTGTCACATTGGGATAAGCTTATTCCAAATGTTTGTTTTAAGTTCAGTTTTTCTTCAGATAAGCTAATCGGAACTTTACTGCAGTCTAAAAATGGGATCCGAACCTAAGAGCGCCCGCAGGGGTTGCAGTCATAGAAACTTTTATTATTATTATTGCAATTATTACTGGTATTATTATTGCTATTAATACTACTACTACTACTTTACAAATCATAAAATTCAAATTGAATTGAAAATACTTCGGCGTTGTATACAAGTTAAGTTCAGACTGGAGTGTATTTAGATACAAACTGGATTCGCTTTGCTTTCTTTCAATAAACAATATCACTTTGTTGGTTAACAGTTATTTGTCTTTTTCACAACGCACAAATATCAATCAGAGTCAGAGATCATTTAATCTACTGTCCTTCATGGTACTTCTGATCCATGTTTTACGTGCAAAAATAATAATAATTGTAGCCTACGGCCTGTAAGTTACAGAAAACAATATTTTTTGTTATAAAATATCGCTACAATTTCAACATTGGAATTACATGAACTCTTTCCAGAAATCTCAGAGGGGGCAAATGCCTCCTCTGGTCGCCCGAACCGCTATTCATTGTACCTCCACCAGGTATCTAACCCGAGATCCCCGAATACAAGTCAACAGTGTTAGCGATAGGTTAGCAATCGTGGAGGCCCATAGGCTGAAGTCAATTACGTTGACTACTGTACTGTATTGTAAAGTGCTGCCTCTGTTTTCTTTTATTTCCTATTCTGTGCTCCACACATGACTAACAATCGCGTATATGCCCATTTATGAGCATACTATGATTTTGCAATCAATTGTATCATAGTGGACGGGTTTTGTGATGAGAGTTGACTTCACCCAACGGGTAACCGTGCATATAAACATCGCTGATAGCCACTACAATTGTGAATTTGTTCCTTTTTCTCAAAACGTCGTACTTGATACTTCATCATCTGACCCAGTCATATACAGGGTGACTGGTAATTAGATGTATTCCCTGAAAGGGGTTAAAGTAGAGACAATTTGCAATAAATTTGACCGTATGATACCCCGTCCGAAAATTAGTAGTTTTCGAGATAATTGAATTTCAATTGTTTTTTTTAAAAAATGACAATTTTCCACATAAAAAGATGAATTGAGAAAAAACTGCTCATTGTATGGAACTTATTTCAGCGTTTTCTGATAGCTAACAAATAAGTGGTTCGTTGAAAAAAAAGTTTTCCCAAATAACAATCACATGTAAGTAACGGGTGGGTCTAAACTTACAAGTGATGATAAAAAAATGCACTCTTAGTTTACTTGGCAACGTATTAATAACAAAAATGGTATGACACGAAGCGTACAAATTAATTAAATTACTTCCTTGTGACATCTGCTATCCAACAAGGTACAAATGTTGCTAACATTCACATTTGTGTACAAGAAATGATACTTAATTCATCCTCATGTGAATGGAATCAATGAACAATACAATTAAAGAACATTACACGTCTTGATCAAAGTGGGCACCTCCGTTACGAATGCGGGCACGCAGGTTCTTACGGACATTTGGTCTCTTAACTCGTGATGTGATGGTGTCCTTGATATGATGACCAGCTGTTAAGATCCTCTCCCTGAGCTCTTCCTGTCTTGTCATGTGTCTCCAAATGTAAAAGTCGCAAGGCTACAAATCGGGGGATCGAGCCGGCCAGGGAATCGGGCCGCCTCGGCCAATCCATTTCTTTGGGTAATTTTCATCCAGCCACTGTCGCACGCCCAGGCAGAAGTATGGATGGGCGTAATCAACAATCATTTGATCGAGCCATTTTTCCTGCCCCAAATCTTAAATGGTACCACTTATGAACATTTTGTGAGGAACGGGATGACTATGTTGTTGGAGGACGTGCCTCTAGCTACAAGACGTGACATTATTTATCAGCATCATGACTGCCCAGCTCAATCCCCGGATCGATTTGAAGCCTTGCGACTTTTACATTTGCAGCCACATGAAAAGACACCGGTAAACTCGCAAGAAGAGCTCAGGGAGAGGATCTTAACAGCTGGTCAACACATCAAGGACACCATCACATCACGAGTTACGAGACCGGATGTCCGTAAAAACCTGCGTGCCCGCATTCTTAACGGAGGTGCCCACTTTGATCAAGACGTGTAATTTTCTTTAATTGTATTGTTCATTGATTCCATTCACATTAAGATGAATTAAGTATTATTTCTTGTACACAAATGTGAATGTTAGCAACATTTGTACCTTGTTGGATAGCAGATGTCACAAGGAAGTAATTTAATTAATTTGTACGCTTCGTGTCATACCATTTTTGTTATTAATACGTTGCCAAGTAAACTAAGAGTGCATTTTTTTATCATCACTTGTAAGTTTAGACCCACCCGTTACTTACATGTGATTGATTGTTATTTGGGAAACCTTTTTTTTTCAACGAACCACTTATTTGTTAGCTATCAGAAAACGTTGAAATATGTTCCATACAATGAGCAGTTTTTTCTCAATTCATCTTTTTATGTGGAAAATTGTCATTTTTTTAAAAAAAAACAATTGAAATTCGATTATCTCGAAAACTACTCATTTTCGGACGGGGTATCATATGGTCAAATTTATTGCAAATTGTCTCTACTTTAACCCCTTTCAGGGAATACATCTAATTACCAGTCACCCTGTATACGTGTGTGTGTTAGATTATTTGATATATAAATAGACAAATAATAAACAAGAAATGATGTCTGATGTGCATGTATTTAATATATTTTGACGAAACATGTATGTGGAAAATGTCCCACGCAAAATTAAAGGGCAGAGTGCAAGGTATTGAATTTTAATTATAAACAACAATAACAATGTGTTATTTATATTATGCATAGTCTCTCGCCTTTGAATCGAGAGTTCCCCCGCTCAAGTTTTGGTGAAAATGGAACTAATAGGTTCCAGTCTCGAGACCCAGAAAAGAGTGGCGATGGGACTGGACAAGAATTAAGTTATTCATATTCTATATGGAAAGAAATGGACTTTATATTTTCTCACTGACCGAGTATATGCGAAAGAATACAAATGAATGGAAGTTGCAAGCGATAACAGAAAGTTAGTTGTAGCATAACAGTATATTTTAAATGTTATAGCGTTCACTCGAGTGAAATTACCGATCAATTACCCTTACTAACGTTGTGAATGTAATTAATAGAAAAAAGATGATTTATATAGCTCGTATGCATTATGAATTAACCCGTATTTGTTACTCTTTTGTGATGTGTTCATTACTCAGCGGCGCGAACAGTGTAACTAACATCCTGCAGCCCATACCTTTACATTCGATGGCCCCAGCAGGTATGTATAGAAAAATTAACCAAACAGCATGTTGCGACAGAACAAGAGACAACTAATATTTATTCATTAACGACCTTTGCAAATGAACGTTGTTACTCCTTTGTTCTTCAGTAATGAGACCGCACTAATTTCTGTCGTTTGAATAATACGTGACGTTAAATAAATTAACAAATATATTTTCATAGAGATTTACATTACGTGCTATAAATAATTCAACATAAAATGGTAATAATATATTGAATTTTAGCAGGTTTAACGAGATACATTGTACTTGAGGGATCATGCATTGTTTGAAGTGATGATTGTTGTGGGGAAATGCTTGCGCGAGCCGTGTATGGTTTAACATGTTGACAATGAGATTAAGTGGGACATGCTTTGCATAAATTGTTCCAGCTAGATTGCGCGTCAAATCTCCTGCATATAGCCTTGAACGGCGGAACAGCACCAGCGAATCACAGACGTGCGGCGTTGCCGTGCTCTCCTTGACAAGGCGTTTCGCTCAACCACGCTGTCTCTTTTCCGTGTGAGATTTCGACATGGCATCCCTGCAGTGCGCTGCTATTGGCTATCGCCATATGCAGGAGATTTGACGCGCACTTTAGTAGAAATTTGTCCCGTCGATCCTTCTCTTCGAGCGTTGATCGTGAGAACTTTATAACAATTTAAGCGTCCTGATCACACCGGGAATTTGCAGCAAGTTAGAAATTAAAAATATGTGTAACATACTTGGTCTTTTCTCTTTGTTTCTTGTATGTGCACGGCTTACGAGAAGAAAAATTTCGAAGCTCGAGAGACATTATACTCAGTGCGGAACCTACAAGCCGCAAGAACCCGCAGTGCGGAGACAATTAAGCCTTTAGGAGCCCTCTGCAATTGACATAGTAGAGGGTTATCATGTGCGTATGGAAAAGAAAATTACTCATGGGTACAGAAACGAATACAATGTATACAGGTAAAGGTTAAGTTAAAGTTCCGTGTGCATGTAGCACCGTGCCATGAAGGAACCTTTAGGAGACGTGGGCCCGACATATTTTCGATGTCGGCCATCTTGGAGGTGATGTGATCAGCACCACGCTGCGGTCGCCTTTACCCCCTTCCCTTCAAGTACCATTTTATTTGAGGCAGGGTGAGCCCTACAGTTGCTTTATGCGAAGACAAAGCCGGAAAAATCCCAACCTTAGATCGCCCACAACGAGTTTCCCGCGTGGCAGTCAGACTAGAATCAAATCAGGCTAGAATTTCACGAAGTGGTGAAGGTTTCTTCAGCCTATCTTTAATCAGGAAAAGGTTACGACTGCATGGTTGTAACAAATGTATAATTTTCAAAGTCTTATCACCACCTTCTCATTTAAAAATTTTAAGTTGAATTCAATATGGCGGATGTCCGCTTGGAACACACCAATGTGGTTCCCACTAAGCCTGTGTTTATCATGACCAATTGTACCCAGCCAAACTCCTTTACTCTTTATAGGTGGTGTTAAGGGACTTTTGAATCACACTCTTATATGTGACTTTATCAACATATCAAGAATTGCACACACACATACATAATATATATATATATATGTGTGTGTGTGTGTGTATATATATATATATATATATATATATATATTCGTATATATACATACATACATACACGTGTATGTTGGTTGATTTGGTGTTTTAAGTCAAATCGGGACTGGACCTACAGTTTGAAGTAGGATTCGAACCACTATGTGCCTCCACCGTGTATCGAACTCGAGACCCCTTGATTACAAGGCAACGACGCTACCACTGTGCCATCGGGGAGGCCTATATATACGTACATATATTGTGTGTGTATGTGTGTGTGTGTGTGTGTGTAAAGGGTAAAGGTAGGTACGTAGAGGGGGCCTTTGGTAATATTTTGCGGGGGGGGCAAAATTTATAGATCTGGTACTGATTATACTGTAGTAAATGTGAAATGTTATTAGTAGACAAAGAAATAAAATAGTTTCGAAATTCAAGGCAACATTACTCTTCAAAGGTATTTTATCTCAATATCAACATCACGAAGCATTGAAAAATGGTGGGACAATAATAATTTATCTTCTTATAAACATTTTTTCTACAATTAACATTATATATTGTGCATGATCATAGTTCAAATGAAAATTAGGGGTGTAAGGGGTGACCTTCCACATAGTACACCCAACTGTCAACCTCACTTCCACGTAGTACACACTGGACTGCATTCTACAGACTAACAAGGCTCTGACGACTGGCTCTATGGCCAATAGAATTATGTGTGTTGTAATGTTTTGGTCCTCGTGTGCTGAGTGCCCCATTACAGCCTCAGCTTTTAACCAAGGTAAGGATATTTTAGTTTTCAGGCACGATGTTTTTTTTGTTTTGATAAGGGGCTGGACCGCATAGTGTGACGGGTGCAAAATAGCAAAAGTGCTGACGCACCCAAAATTTTATATTCACATCAAATCAAATTAAAATTAGCCTGTTAAGAGAAATGCCATCGGTTGAATGGAACGAAGAGGGCGTATTGAAACAAATTAGGTTTGAGCACTTAGTGTATAACTGTAGTGTCAAATGTGACATTCACTTTAATGGAAATTGGGATGAAGGATTCCCGTTTGTGGAGTTAGAAATTACAGTCTTCGTATAAAATGCATCTGAACCGTTGATCACAATTTTCATAATAATTTCATATTCTTGTTTCAAAAGATCGTACGAGTAGTTTTACATGATAGCATTCCTCACACAGTGTTAGAACCCTATTTCGAAAATAAACCATTAGTAATACAGTGCTCAAAAAAAGTTTTCCATATTTAGGGTTTGTGATCATTTTATTGTTCTAGATATATGGAATCATATTCAAGAGTACAGGGGAGACATACAGACAGACAGAAAAAGTGCAGCCATGCAGAAGAAACAAAATCACACCAGAAGCACTAGATTGAAAATGTGGGATGCGAAACACAAAAGAAAGGCATTGCAATACCGTGTACCTACAGCTCGCAGGCATGCTTGGGATCAACAGATGGGAGTTCAGTACCGTGTATAGCCACCTCGAGCCCGAAGGCATGCTTGAACACGACGGTGCATGCTAAGGATAAGAGCATTCAACTTCTCCTGAGGAAGACTGTCCCACTCTTGAATGGTAGCACCTTGTTCACAGGAGGATTTTCACTGCTGACAATTGCTCGCTTCAGGTGTCCCCATGCATGTTCCACACAGTTCATGTCTAGAGAATACGCCGGCCACACCATGCGTCGAATGCCATGCAGATCAAGGAACTCTTGAACCACTCTGGCTCGATGTGGTCGAGCGTTATCATCCACCAGCGTAAAGCCATCCTCCACAGTTGTAGAGAAACCTGCTACCACGGGTTTGAGAATAGCGTTTCTGTACATCAGACCAGTCATGTGACCCTGTAGGGGAATTAGGGGCGTACGTCGACCAAAACACGATTCCATCCCAAAACATGATGAAGCCCCCTGCTGCTGGTGACGTTCCTGGATGAATGGCTCGTTCAATCTCTCCTCTTATCGTCTCCAAACCCTTATGCTTTTGCTTAACAGGTGCAAACTGATGGTGACCTCGTCTGTAAAGAGCGTATGCTCCCACTGTTCCTGACTCCATTCGCTGTCCATTGTTGCCCACTTACACTTTCTCTCTTATGGTGTGGTTTCAGAGGAACCTTGGGTATGGGTCTTCCTGACGTCAAACCTTCCTCATGAAGTCGATTCCGCACTGTCTGATTGGAAACATTCGCTCCTGAGGCCCTCCGCAGATCCTGACACAAACTGGTTGCAGTTGCAGTGGGTCTACGACGTGCCGAAATCACCACGTACCGATCTTCCCTGCGTGTTGTTTTGCGCGGCTGCCCTGACTTTGGTTGATCAGCAACTGATTGTGTCTCCCTGAACTTCTTCCACACTTGAGAGACATCACTTTGGCTCACTCAAAGACTGGCAGCGACATCCATTTGCCGATATCCATCTTGCAGCAGCGTTACAATTCGAATGCGGTCCATAGCAGAAATGGTTGCTTGAGGCATGTTGCCCTTCGTTTTCCACCGACTCTCTGTGCAGTTTCCAACTCACAAGTGCGGATAAGACAAGGACAACGCCTCCCATCGGGCTGCTTTCAAAGCTACTCAGGGATCATGTGGCAACTACTGCCCTCTATCTGCTGAATATCGAACTCACTTGGGGCATTATGTCGGTTTCTGTCTCGGGCATTGCTCACATAATGAACATTGTATACCTTTTGGGGATATCGCGACTCAAACCGCATGCAATCATAATATGCAAAACTTTTTTTGAGCACTGTATTTTAACATTTTAAGGTTGATTTACTTTTAAGTGAAAAGAGATAGAAAAGCAATTCTGGTGGGAAAGAAGAAAGGAAGGTTGTAAATTTATAGCCTGTGGTTGCAGTTGACTTAAAATCCACTAGAGGCGCTACTTGTTGTTGATAGCTAAAATGGCAACAACGAAGGTAGAGCAAGCATATTGCGTAATGGAATTTGCACGAACAGGGGCAGTTGTTACAGTTCAAAGACACTTTTCGTGCGAATGAGTTAAAATACGTTCCTCCATTACCACAGGACCTGGATAATTTAAAGCAGCGCATCTCTCGTGCAGTGGAGCTGATAACCGAGGATATGTTGGAACGCGTCTGGCAAGAAATGGATTATCGTTTTGACATCTGCCGTGTTACCCAAGGTGCTCATATCCAACATTTGTAATTGCCCAGGTAAATTTACAACCTTCCTTCCTTATTTCCCACCAGAATTGCTTTTGTATCTCTTTTCACTTAAAAATAAATTAACTTTACTTTTGTACCATTCTTTTTAATAACCCTGTATATAAACTTTTAACAATAACTATGATTTTTACTTAAGCAAGAAGGTCGATTATGAATGTTTCTTTTATGTGTGCTTTAACTATATTCTCGAACATAATTAACTTTTATCATAATATGAATTATTCCTGAAATTACATTTTATTACATTCCTCAGATGTGCATCACTGACATTCTGCACTGGTGTTCAGATTAGTTCAAATAAACGTTGCTAACATGCACGGTCTGACGCCAAATTCACGTTTATCTTTTCTTTATGTCGTGAAAAGTAGCATAATATGGAGTAATATAATATTTCCTTGTCTTTCTTCGTTCTAATTCACCTTAGTGGGGTCTAACTCCGGGAGAAGGATAAATGAAAGGGACAACGAGAGATTAATATCAAGATCGACTCAGACAGGGAATCAGACAGACAGGCTTCCGCCATCCAGGTACAACTCGGTGTCCTTACTGCCCACATTCAAAGAAGACCTGGCCTCCGCTATTCATTCCGATCTCAGATAGGTTCGGCTGCTTAGATCTACAAATTCTAGAACATGCCAATGAAGATGCCGTTTTCAGGCTTTTGTCTCTCCACCGTGTGAGGCAAGTCATGGAAATCATAACCACATTCCAAACCGACGAGAACAAATTGTTTCTGTGATAAACCCTTTTATGCATCCGTCTTGCAATGTTTACTAAACATTCAGCAATACAGTGCCAAACGTTAGAATATTTTAGGTTTAAAGCTTGTCGCTCGATTATACAGATGTACAGCTTAACAAAGATATGGGTGCGCCCGGCAAACTCGCGAACTAAAGTGGACGGTCATTTTTCTCCTCTCGTTTCCCAGGGCCTCCCCGATGGCGCAGTGGTAGCGTCGTCGCCTTGTAATCAAGGGGTCCCGGATTCGATACCCTGTGGAGGCACATAGGGGTTCGGATCTCACTTTAAACCGTAGGTCCAGTCTCGGTTAGCTTTACTGTGCATTAAGTGGACTTAAACACCAAATCAATCGATCCTCTCGTTTCCCTTCTCTCGGGTCTTTTTGATAGTGCTGCACAATGTGTCAACACAGGAACAATATAAGCAGATGATTGCATCGCCCAGGCTTCCTTCCGCTCGCTTACGTTTGAAAATTTGACTGCAGAACAAGAGGGACATTCTTATCTTGGTCATGTTGTATGTCGATTTCATGTTCCGAAGTTACTACAGTATTTATTTAGTATTTCCGTTCTCTAAATTTCGTATGTGAAGCTCAACAGTCTTGAGGTATTAATAGTATTCATGTCTTACGTCACCAACAGGTGATTGGTTTAGTTAAGCTAGGAATTTGCAGTTCTCATCAGTTTTCCAATTTTTATCTGCAGTGTACAAGTTACTCAGAAGTAGGTAGTTGACAGGAATGGACAGACAGGACTGGTAAACAACCTAAAATTAGGAGGCTAATAAAAATATGCTAATTCTCATAATTTATTGATTTATTTTCCTATATTTTATTTACACAACTGTATTTTTTTTTGTATGTTAGGGACTGTACTTTCATTTTTGGGCTCTCTGTTTAGGTTCCTTCAGAGTAATTCTTCATGTTGTTTTCTCACTGTCATGTCTAAAAATGTGCACACTTCTAACAATACCCGTATGTAGAAAGAAAGCCGTTTTTGGTTTCTGATAGAAAGATCTAAAGTGTAGATTTCTTACTTTTAACTGGAGACAACAAACGAAAAATCGAATACGATGTGGAAGAAGGGTTGGGATAATGTAGCAAGCGTCAAAGCCATTTTGATACTAAAATGGGTTGGATAATAATATTCGCGGAGAGTCATATCAAACGTTGAAAGATGGCACAATGGGATTCTCCGTCCGAAAGCGAGTTGGGAGATTGTCTAAAACTTGGATGAAAGGTTGGAAAAAGAGGGAGTGAAAGTTTCCCAGGGAACAATGGAATGAAACTAACAATGGAGGCAGAGAGAGCCTCGATATGAAACTGAATGCCGGGAGTTGAAGGAAACTTCAAGTATCGTGATGATCCTTTCCAATTCTTCCTCCGATCTTCGGAGCAAATGCCAGGATGCACGCTCGGGGCAGAAATGACCAAGATTCGCTCGCATCGCTTTATCCTAATCGCTTTCTGCCTCGTTGACCGGAGAGCGGCCTCTTTCAGGTCGACGGCTTCCTCCGAGGGACCAGGCTGCTCTTTGCCACAATGCGACGCCTGGACTTTGTTCAGGCTCTGCTAACTTTTTTAGAATTCCTCAGAGAAATCAAAGCAGCCTATTTCTAGAAACTAGGGCAAAGGTAGGCCAGCTACCTTTAGGTCATTTGGGTTCACGAGTTCTACACTCACGCAAGGCCGCGCATAACGGTAGAGAAGGGGAGGAAGTGAATGGGCGGAGCAAAGCGTCGCGCACTGCTGCATGTGGCTGGTAGCTGCAGCCGTGTTGTCCCCTCCATGTACTCACTTCCCCTCTCACGCGTTCATTGGTTCGCTTATCCAAGAGATTTCGGAGACAGAGTGTAAAGCTTACGTCCACTGAGACGCAGAGAAACGCTGCAACAGACCCGATTCCGGCGTCTAAGTGGGCGATAACCTTTCAGATAACCTACAAACTTCTGGCATGGAAATTCCCCCTTTGGTTCCGCGCGTTTCCCTGTAGTGGGCGTTACACTATTTAATTTCAATAGAAACAGAAAACAGAGGTTCTGTTGCTTTCTGTTGCCGCCTTTTTCTGCGTCTCAGTGGGCGTTAAACTTAAAATGCCTTTCAGTGAAAGGAAAAGGTTTCATGCGTATTAAGCGGAATGATAGAAATAATTAATTGAACGAGAACATCATTTGCAATCGTACGAATAAGTCCGACGTCCATTTGTGTAGAAACGCTCTTGGAGTTCCTATGGGTTGTCCACAAATTACGAGAATATGACCTTGCGATTTGAATATATTAAAAATATTTCGGTAAAATGAACTAACCTCAGTATATAAAGTATGTAGATGATATCGCAAACTAGAAAGAATATAAAAGAAAAGAGAACAGGAAGGAAGAAAAAGATAAAAATAAATTAGTCGAGAAAGAATGCGCAATAATTTATAATGTTCTAATCTGACTAAGAAAAATGAAATGGGAACTTTATCTCGTTTCTAATGTGAATAGAATGACATATAAAGAAAGCAGGAATGCTAATTTAAATATTTTCAGAAGTGTTTGTTTGTAAACTACTTTCTTAGTACAGTGGGATCCATGAGTATTACCGTGTAAATTGTCCACCACCGTGTTTGTGCACTTTATTTGTCCCAATAAGAGCTTCAAGAATTAAACGAAAACTCAAAACAAGCTGTTGACAACTTCTGCACCAACATACATAAGAATCCATCGCTTAAAAACACATAGGATGTAAGAGAAAAATTAATGAAAATAGCCATGGACAATTTGCACGGTAATTCTCATGGATCCCACTGTACGTACCTCAGTTACTTCAACCAAGCTGTTTTCCCCGAAGACAGTTTCGCTATACAATATAATGCAAGAATTTAAATAAGAGGTTTAAAAGAAATATCCGCTTTCATAAACATCCTCTTTGTATGCCGCAGGATTTTTTTGCATTTAGTTCGACGTTTCGCAAAGTAATTTCTTCCGCACGTGACAGATTAATCTCCTTGATTCCATACATTTTAGGGTGGAATGAAAAATGAAATTTTTCGAAATTTGACTTGTAATAGCAAAAACAGGTTGCCTTTTTACTTCAAAAGACGAGTTTAACTTTTTTACGTCCATATCTCGATTCTAAGGTTCGCCTCAACGGCTTTGAAATTTTGTGGGTATGCAACCACGCAATACAAGTCACTTTTAAGCAATTTGCAGGCGATTTCGGCAAATGGGAGCATTGATGTGAAGCAAAAACGAGACGTAAAAGACACTTTATCAATCATCTTGCATTTTGAGCCGATCTTTGCTAACGTGACATCTGACTGATAATTTTCGCTACCAAGATATAAGACGATATATCGCGATATTGAAAAAATATCGTCCAGACGATATGAACTAGACGATATATATTTTGGCGATATATCATTAGGATATTTGGCGATATATCGTTACGATATTTGGCGATATATATCGTGTCAGATAATTCGTTACGATATTTGGCGATATATGAGATCGTGGAGACGATATATCGCCGATATCACGATAAGGAAAGAATATCGTATCGTGTGGTCTGTGACGATATTTTCTTGACAATATATCGCGATATCAAATTTCCGATATCGTCCATCTCAGATACAAGTGACCAGAGGGGATAGATAGTAGAACATGCCAAGTTGAAGTGTAATATCCAAGACCCGATTTCAGTCGGGGATGTCCCTGGTGTTTGTCTCTTTCCATTGAACTTTTCAATTCTCCACCAGCACGCTCTCCATTCGCCGGTCGACGGACCAACCGGAAAGGGGCCATCTTGCTCCGTAGCGGCGGGGGAATGAAGATGTGATTATCTGATTCCGGCGCGGCTGAACGAACGCTCCAGAAGGGCTCATTATCTGTGTCCGGCAGCGGCGGAAACGCAGGCGGAGTGCGTGATGGAACATCAGGCGTCTTGCGAGCCCGTTGGTAGCTAATGAAGCTCCCGTTGAGGATGTGCAACTTCGAGAGGGAGAGAACTGTATTCATAAGACCGTACATCGTTACAAAGTTAACTATTATTTCACGAAAATAAAGATGTTGCAGTTCCAAGGAGACTTGAATCAAATGCTACTGTAATAACAGTACTTATCGGTCGTTCGAGCAAATATGATGTTCAGTTTAATCTGGCTTTGTTGATATTTTCTCTATTACTTATTCGTGTTTTCGTTAGAACATGTAAGAGTATAAAAGGATAAGTTGCATATATTTTGAGATATTAATTTCAAATAAGAGCGTCTCTACTTTAACAATAAAAATGGATTATTGTAGTTAAGTAGACCAAGAATGTTCAAATTGTTTCTTTACAAGTCAGTTTTAAAATATGCCGTTCCCATGAAGAAGATAGAAATAGCTTCGTTTGGCTATTTACGTAAACTACTTGTCTTATATTGAGCCATGGGACTTACCTGATGGCGTTGTGGTAACGTCGTCGCCTTTTAATCAAGGGGTCCCGAGTTCGATACCCGGTGAAGGCACGTAGTGGTTTGAATCCCACTTTAAACTGTAGGTCCAGTCCCAATTAGCCTATCTGTGCATAAAAGTGAACTTAAAACACAATGAAAGATGCAATATGTGGAGCCGTGATGGTCCAGCATGTAGGGCCTGTGATTGCCCCGCGGGGGAGACGGGGTAGGTGATCGGAGATGAAAAATTCTATTCTGCAGCATTTGTAAACATTGGCAAAACTATTTATTCTTATACGTATACACATATTTTAAGGGTATGCTAAAGATTATTGATAGGCTAGTTACAATAAGGGAAATATACGAATAAATATTTTGGGATGTTGGTCATCGAAGAATCCAACATTTAATTTTTCCATTTGATCGATTAGTGCTAATGTGTGTGTGTTTTTGTAATATATACCACGTTGCTTGGCATGTTATCTTAATTGATGTGAGAGTAAGCGTGCAACGAAGGTTATATTGAGCATGAAAAAAGCCAGTGCACTTGAAGCCGTGGAGTAAAAGCCTCTTGAGTTGGAAAATCGATTCGAGTGATATTGTGTGCGTGACGCGTTGCAAGTGAAAAAACTAACAATGATCCCATTGAGGAAACGCTCGAGGTTTTTCTTTTTTTAAAAAAAAAGACGCATGCAAACCCAATTTAGGTCACATACTCGTATGAATATTGCAGATGTTTCTCTAGATTATGTTAGAAGAGGTGCATATGCTTATTTTTGAACCTAACTTTGAACAATGTAAACGTGGTGAAAACTAGATACAGCCAGTGTCACAGTGTAGAACGTCCCCCATGGCAAATTTCCTCACGAAAAAATTGAAATGTCCCCCCCGGAAAGAATACAATAGATTAAGTCCATTGTAAACTTTCCCCCCTCATGGTAGAATTTCCCCCTCAATAAACACAAGGGTGACAAAACACAATGGGTCCTAATTAATTTATATCTTCCCTCCGGAAAATCTACCATAGCCAACTTATGGTATTTCGTCCCCCTTCAAATTCATAGATACGCTTGTCTATAAGAAGCGGGAACGTTTTACATCAGTGTACTTTATCCCCCCGGAAATTCTACCATGGCCGACCTATGGTTTTTCGTCCCCCTCCAAATTTATAGATACGGTGGAGAATTTACAATGGAGTCAATCTAACAGTATTCTTCTTTCCGGGGACATTTTTCTTTTTCCGGGGGAACATTTGCCATGGGGGACGTTCTACACTGACACATCGGCTGTTGTTTTCAAGAGAAGAAAGTCGGGATTGATAACGAAGAGAACTTAATGTATTTTGTCGCAATAGAGCTGAATTAGTATTCCAAATATTGTTAAGTAATTCCAAATGGTTAGAATACATGTAACTTCTTGATATTGACGAATTTCCAGTGGAAATTCCTTGCTGGGGGGGGGGGACGCGATGTCAAGTTTGGGAATAGGAAGGGGATGCTTGTGTGAATCAACGCGAAGGAAGCCTATGCATAATATCCTAGATGGGGGGGATTCTTAACTGGGGAATAGCAAGAGTTGCAACATACGGCCATCCACATAGGCCTCCGTGACGGAGTGGTTAGCAAAGCGCGCTACGGTGCAAAAGTTTCGAATCCCGCCCTGGGCATGGGCGCTCTTTGTGAGTGACCCTTCATCAATTGCATCATATCAGCAGTCATTCTCATCTTCGCAATTAGCAAAGAAAGGCAGAGAAAGGAAATAAAATAAAGCAAATAAAAAATCAGGAAAAAATGATTTAAATTTTGTATGGCCTTGTCAGTGATACAAAACCCGAGAAAAAGTTTCAAATTTGTTACAGTACCTGTGTAAAATAATCCAATAAACAGCCTCTCTCTCTAAAAAGTTAGTTGCTAAAATCGGCCACACTTATTTATTCTTAGGCTTCGGACAGACCATTTAGTGTTATCCTCTAGAGCTCTTAACTTTATCATCAAACCTGGCTTAAACTTTCTGCGAGGCCTTTCAGCAGATGCACGCCATTCTTCCCCAGTTTGTTCAATCATGTCCTGCTAATTGAGAGGAAGAGTAAGGTATTCAGAGGAACTTTCCTTCCCCTTGTTCTGGATCAGTTGCGTCCATTGTTCCTCAAGAGTTGTCAGGGGCTGAAGATCTACGGCCATAAAGGGGAGCTGCCGTCAGGAACTTGCACAAAGGCCTCCTGTTCCAAAGCGAGATTGCGGCCAGATTTATGGGATATGGAGGCGAACGCCCTCACTTGAACCAGCGGCTGCCAGTTTTGCAACCATGCTACGTAAAATATTTGTTCTCTATTGACTGCAACAATGGATACAGGGGAAACATCATAGCATAACACAATAGCCATAACTGAACTTCATAAATGCGATAAATATTTTTAGAATGTTACTCTTTGGGAAGCTAATACACTTCTTGTTTAGCATTGTATTGCTCTTGTAGAGTTTCTATGAAATTTCCTGAATTTGGTGCAGAAACTTTTTTTGTGGTGTTTATTAATATCATGATAAATGGAAGGGAGGATTAATGAGATTTTTGTGAACTTTTACCTCAAGTGTTTGAGCCCATACAATGTTTCTCAAAAGTTAGCGCTCCTGGCCATATGTGTTACTAGGGACATTCAGCAATTCCCATGGAAAGTGATTAGGTAGTTTGGAATATATACAAGGGCTGATTTTTTAGTAGTGGCAACTATTTATTTTCTAGACACATAGCATACATTAGGGATGTGCCGAAGCCGATTACAGATGTATGAAAATCGGCCAAAATTGACATATCGGCATCGGTATCGGAATCGGCAAAAATCCGATATTTAAACCGGTACAGATTATACTAGAGTTTTACCTTCTAATAAGTTTTATATTCTAGTTTTGTAAGATTTATTGAAAATTTGGTTATGATTCGTCATTATTGTAGAGTTTTTGTAATAAAATTATTGCAAACTCATTCAGAGGATCAACCTAACTATAAATCGGAAATAAAACAGTATATTGCTGAACCAGGATCTGCTGTTGTATTGGAAATTCAAAAATGAATATTCAAACCTGAAGCAAGTCCTGAGAAAATACTTGGGCATACCTGCTGCATCAGTATTCAGTGATTGAGTGTTCAGTATTGCTGAACAGATTTGAGATAAGAGAAGTAGGTTAGTTCCTGAAGTGCTTCCAAATCTCGTGTTTCTGAAGTTGAATCTGGCATAACAGGAATTCATTTTGCATTTCAAAGAACTGCTTGTGTACTAATGTTTAATCTCTTGAGAATCCATGTTCTTCTTAAAGGTTCACATAACATTTTGTAGATGCAAATGTACATTCGCATCTCTTGAGAATATATATGTATATACATATGATATGCAATAGAAATGTACATAGCAAATTTATTTTTGTCATGCTGAAAATAACATCCCATTTCTGTTTAATAATCTTATGTATCGGAATCGGTTAAATATCGGTATCGGTATCGGTTCCAAAAATTATCGGTGAGTACATCGGCATCGGTAAATTTTCAGCTTCGTCACATCCCTAGCATACATACATGGTTCTAAGTTCTACAGGCCTTTGATGTAGTCCCCAGCGATGTGGAAGCCATCGGATGCTGTTGGCACTGCCTCTTCTGTTGATAGTGTGAAGAGAGTGATCTACTGCTAGAAGAATGTCTCGAACTGTTCGGAAGCGAATCCCACGAAGTGGTTCCTTCATCTTAGGGATTAGGTCGAAGTCGCAGGGACTTAAATAAATCCGGAGAGGATGGGGGTGGTAGAGCCCTTCCCATCCCCAGCGATTGAACAAATCAACCACAGCTCCTGCTGTATGCGCCCGAGCATTGTCATGCAGAATGATGGGTTGGTTATTCATAAAGTGTCGCCGTTTTCTTCTCAGAGCTGCTCGCAGGTTGTTTTGCACTGTTTGCGACACTGTCGTTCTCTGCGACCTCTAGCACATTCAATTTTAACCAGCTCTGCTGCTCTTGCTTCTTAAACATGGTGACTGCACTCCGCGACCGCTCGCTCGCAACTGCTCTGTTCTTGTTGTCACTGCGCACGGGCATGAAGTGGGAAGAATGAGTTCATTTGCTCTGAGCGAAGGTAAGCATGTAACTAACCTTTGGTATAAACGACATTGCCTGGCTCCGTTGCACGGCGTCGCTATAGCATAGTTACCCTTGTATTTTGTCTATATGTGTTCCACATACACGAGATTGAAATTTTACCGCAAGTAAAATATTAAAACACTGCTACTTTTGTAGTGAACGTTCCAACACTTTGTCAATAGGTGGTGACATCAGGTTACACTGATGATACCCATAGTGCATTCTTGAAGTTCCTGAGTGTATAGCTAATACAAGTATTATCACATTATCCAGCTAGAGCAACTTAAACCAATAGCGTAAGATAAGCTACGTCCCTTTCCACTTCACCGTGTTCAAGTATTAACGTTTACGCAGTTTCAGCATCGGATATAATTTTCGACTGACAACGTTCGGAATATTGCAACCCTGTCTCTGATGTGGAATTAATCTACTTTAGGGAGAGAATTTATCCAATATTTCTCCTTTATCTCAGCCTTGATATTCAATCAGTTTTCTCAATAGGATAGAAAGCTCCACACAGACTTGACTTGATCAAAAGATATTCCGGGAAGATGCCACTTCCAATTTCCTGCCAGCTCTCTGACACGCCCTCCGGGACGAAGTTCCGTCCCGGCCTTCGGATATAAGGCGTCAGATGCAACCATTGTCAACCTTCAACAAATGTTCACGATTTTAAGGAGATTTTTTTAAAGTGCAGAATTGGAAAAGGCGACTTGATCTCTCTCTCTCCTAAAGTTCATTACCTAATAAGTTCTTTGCATTTTTGTTGTACACTGTGTCTAAGCTAAAGATATCCAAAAATAACGAATCATGAACATAGAACCATTATACTCCTTGCCAGGAGTCTTTGGAGCAAGCGAAGGAAAAGAAGTCCTCTATGGAAGTAGACTGCTCGACCAATGAACGCGTGAGAGGGAAAGGGATGTCATGGGGAACGCGAATGCAATTACCAGCCGCGTGCAGCAGCGCACGCTGTATTGCTTCACCTACTCGCTTTCTCCTCCTGTCTGCCGCTACGCCAGGCGTTCCTCCACAGAATCCTTGGACGGAGTATAGCTACATATTCAGTCAACAGAAAATATCTCCCAAGATTTGTTGTCACACTTTCAAGGTGACATGCGCAAAACGGCATAAGGACAGCATACGTTGGATTGGAAGAGGAAGCTCAACCGCCTGTACCTTAGGAGTTGACTCCTTTGGACTTTTTTCAATGGGATTCAGTAGCGCCGATTGTGTGCCAAAACTAAAGTCCGCCACTAAAGGGGCTTAATTTAAACTGCATATACCAGAGTGAAGTTCACGATTTGGACCATTGGCAGTGGCTCTCGCAACGCTGATTAAGTATTGTCTTCACATCTAACGAGATACAAAAGATGCCCACATTGAACCTTATTAACATTGATAAAATTTTGGTGAGTTACTTTGAATAATAACCGGGATTCGAACCCGGGACTCCTGGTGTCGTAGAGGGCTGTGCTAACCATTCAGCCACGAATCTCTGTCTCATTATAAACATGCGTACCATTTGTTCAAATATGTATTTTACGAATATGACATCACTTAAATGAAAGTGCTATTAGATCCTATTAAATTATCCCACAAAATTTGATGAAAGCTATCATTGTTACCAATACATCACAAGACAAGCAACTGAGCTTAACACAGATACTGATAGTCCATATCCCATTGCCCTGTGGGAAACTGATGTTGGTTGGTGCTGCTTCATTCACATTGTGCTGCCTTTCTCATTTTAACATGCTTTTTTGCCAGAGAAGTTAACTGGGAAAACGAACAAAAAAATCACTTCAAACGTGTATTGATTTTCATATGCTATGGTGGAGCCACAAGTTGAACGAGTCCGTGTAACTTTTGTACGTAAACTTGGAATAGAAGTAATGTGCGGTGGACGATGAACGAGATAAAAGGGGAATTGTAACAACAATGAAAGAAAACAGGATCGTCCTTTAAAAGACTTTGCGTTGGATGTGATAAAAATAGAGTAAAATGTGAATGTGAGCAAAATTTTAAACTGAAACATTCTTTCTGTTAAAATCCTAATGTATCCGTACACAAATACAAAAAATAGAGCCGAAAAAAGTTAACTTTTCTTCGGAACCCCGGTTAACTGTAGCCTATAATGTTTGCCACTTGTTGTACAAAATATTTTTACAAATACAAGACATTGCGCAATTCTGAAATGGTAAATACCTGAACGTTCAAGTTGGAGCCCAGTTTGAAATACAAACGCATAATATACCTAGGTATACTCCACGTGATTGGTGTACAACAGTTTTGAATTCTCTGACACGTCAACCTAAAAAAAGGTTCCACGCTCTTCTCCAAATTACTAATGGAAGAATATTAGCCAGTGTAGATTCGTACTTGACCTGTGTACGTTAAATGGGGCCGTTTCGAATCTTCAGTAAGGTTTAAGTGCCATTTGTGTTTTTATCTCACCTTTTAAGGTAAAGAATACACTAATAAAATAAAACTGTAAAAGAGCAATATATGAATAAAATAACGTTGCATCTGTTACCATAATTTACTAGTGAGAAGAGTCTTCTATTCAGCACTAATATAATTCCTTACAGAATCCCCTGTATCAGAGATCGATAATGAATTGAACGCTAATATGAGATTATCCAATTGAGATCTACCGGGTGTTTTGATGAAAGAACACACATTATGGAAAACCCACGAATATTTTTATTTTGACATACAGTATGATCAATTAGAATTACAGTGTCGGAAAAGAGCTTGACACCCAAGTAATCATGACAAAAGAATCAAACATGGTTCAGTAGTCAGGAGGGCCTAAAGCCCATCTGGATACGCTCTGGCATGTTATCTTTCAACCTGCAACATTCTCCACTGTTACCTGCTACCAAAGTGTGGTAATTACAGATGGACGATATCGAAAATTTGATATCGGGATATATATATATATAGTCAAGAAATTATCGTAACAGACGATACAATATTTTTCCGTATCATGATATCGGAGATATATCGTCTCCGCGATATATATGAGGGTTACTGTAAAAGTCATGGCAACTATTTTTTTTCCAAGATAATGCGGGTCAGGCAAGAAATTGTAACATGTACATTTGGAAGGTCACGATATATATGCTAACGTTTAATGCATGCATTTTGAACAACATAGAGATCTGTATCAGGATAGAGAAAAAGGCAAAATATGTGCAGTCACAGGTCGTCCTGAACGTTGCATGTCGGTAGTTGTTTCTCTCCCATGCTCGAATGCTGCTGCCCACCTCGAAACAATTCGGTATTGTAGAGCATCAGTTCCTAAAGCTTCCACAAGCTCAGTGTGACATTCTCTCGCATTCCTTCCACGGAGAACTGCTATTTTAACATAACGCTGTTCACGCCGGGTAACATTCATCCTGCACGACTGTTAAACACGCACTGACTTACCGCTTCCCTAAGTTCAATGTCTTGGCAGCCACTGCCATCTAGTGGCGTCGCAATACATTACATGTGACGGGGTCTCCACTGTATATTTTAAAATTTCTTGCCTGAACCGCATTATCGTGGAAACTAGTGGTTGCCATGACTTTTGCTGTAACCCTCGTATATCACCAAAATATCGTGACGATATATCGCCGACACGATATATATCGCTAAGATAACGTGACGATATATCGCTGACACGATATATATCACCAAAATATCGTGACGATATATCGCCGACACGGTATACATCGTCAAAATATCGTGACAATATATATCGCCGACACGATAGCTATATATCGTAAAAATATCGTGACGATATATAGTCTAGTTGATATATCTAGACGGACGATATATCGCCCAACATTAGTGGTAATAGCAAGCCCTAATTAGGCAACATTTGTCGACTTCATTTTCGACAATCTGCAGCACATTGTATTCCAGAGGTTCTCAGTTGTTCTAAAGTCTGGATTTCTTGCAGGCCAAAGCAACACACCAACATCGTTGTTATCACTGAACGTTTTCATATCCAGTGCTGATATTGATACTTGGACAGAAAGTACAACAACAGGACACCGTTGGTCGTGGTTTTGGGTGTAAAATTTTTGTCAACACTGGTGCACATAATTACAGCTCAATGTCGCCAATGGCGCTGCTATAAGCTCCTCGATGGTTGTCGGGTTGGCATACGTACACTTTGCTCTTATCGTAGCTTCAACGAAGAGAGGCGTCAAACGGCGCGATATTTAGTTTTCTCTGTCGGGCGTGCAGATCGAAATGATCCCATATTTGGTTTTCACAGAACACGAATTACAACATTGTCTTTTAACAATATTCGCACGTTTTCCCACTATGTTTCGCTCCATGACTACACTTGTGAAGACCTACAGCTGAAGAACGCTGTATCGAAACAATGTAGATACACGGCAACCATAACTTAAAAGCATCTGCTAACTTCTGTTCAGAAACCCTACATGTCCTCCCCCCATCTCTACATGGCACGAGGAACAAATTAACTTTTTCTTTTTTGATTGAACATCTGTGGCGATTTTAGTGACACCGGCTACTTACACTGAAACATTCGTACGTTATTCTTTGAGAGAACTCTTATACTGTGTATATGTTACAAGCAACCCTTATCCATTTCAATCTTTGGAATGTTGATATTTAAAACTAGCTGGCAGTACTTAGTGAAAGTACTATCTATTTCGAAGTTGGAAATGAGCCTGTCACACACTTCTGGGTTCAACTATCCTTGGGATCGTCACAACCCGGAAGTGCCCTGACTGTAGGTGATCATGTGTTCATGACTCGTCTAACAAATTTATAATATCGACGTTTTGGACCCATGGTCTGTCTCCGCCAATAGTGGTTTCGCTGTATACATATGTACCGCTCTGTACACTTGCGAATTTTGTCAAAACTATAATCGGTTGCCAATCGTCAATAATCATCCTCGGCGTTTCAATGCGCATCATTCTACTTTGACCGCTGTGTGTTGGAATTTCCACATGGTTGACGAACGATTGTGGTTTCTATCATTTTATCACTCACATGTTTCATACTTGTAATAGGCAAAGCCCTGAAAGCCGATGCATTCTTTACATTTCTGTAATTCCACCGACCCGTTACTATTTGTATTTTGATATTTAGATTTGCATACCATTCAATGGTTGACATTTCTCCCGAGAATGTTATATAAGCGATAGAAATCTTTGGTGTGATTTTCCACACAGAAAGAGCCTATGTCAAATTACCACATACCATATGGGTGTCCGGCTTAGACCTTTAACATTACAAAATAGCATAATTTTGCAGAGAAACACAATTTTATTACCAAAATTTACATTTTGGTAGAAAAACTCGTGCAATTTCTTTTGTGCCAGTACCAGCACTTCACAAAACCTCACACAACCTCGATATGAGCCCCTTGTGGCACGGCAGATGTCGAACCGATATTCCAATTCCGTCTAGGTATTCACGAGCATTTGAGAGGTCACATTGTTAATCGCCTGACGAATTCTGTTACGCAGAGCTTCCAAGTTCTCGACAGGCATACTGTAGACTTGGTCCTTGATGAACCCCCAAAAGAAAAAGTCTAGGGGGGGGGGGGAAGATCCGGCGAGCGCGGAGGCCAAGCAAGTGGTTTAAATCCTCTTCCTATTCATCGTCTAGGAAAATTCTCATCGAGAAATTCTCGTACAATGATAGCAAAATGTGCCGGGCTTCGTCTTGTTGGAAAATGGTTTCTGGAGGCATTTGAGGCACAGCGTAATGCTAAAACATATGTAAATAATTCGTTCCTCTCACTGTTTCTTCAGCAAAGAAGAACGGGCCTATTATCTTCTCTTTTATTAACCCACACCACACATTAACTTTTGGCGAGTCTCTCATAATTTCACGAAACTCATGAGGATTGTCACTTCCCCACATAGGTACGGTACGGCAATTATGCTTGTTAACTTTGCCACACGTGTGGAATGCAGCTTCATCAGAAAAGCACACCTTGTCCAGAAAAGCATTGTTGTTGTCAATTTCGGTTAACATTTTGCCCGAAAACGTCTGTCTTTTAAGTTTATTATGGGGATAAATTCGTTGATGTAACTGGATCTTGCATGCCCGTAGACGTAACCCTTTGGGCACGACGTCATGGATAGTAGACCAAGGAAGTTGAATTCTGAACTTGCACGTCTTATTGATTTACTTGGACTTCTTGTGAATGCAGTGCGAATCAATTCAATGTTTTCCTCTGATACCTTCCGCTTCGCGTACTTCCCGCGCACCGACACAACACTTCCAGTTTCTCTTAGTTGTTTATCCCACTTAACAATACTCACATAGGAAGGAACATTGTCGTGTCCTTGAAGATTGAATTCAAGCCGAAAGGCACGTTGAACAAGCTTCACAGATTTGTTTTCTGCAAGTGAAAGAACGTAGAACACTTTCTGCTGAACCCTCAACTCCGCCATCTTGGAATTTATGCATGTGCGTCACGTCATCTTGAACTACTGGTGATTCTCGCAAATGGCCACAGTTGCCAGTCCCATACAAACAATAAGTTTCATTTGAAAATGAATGTAACTAAATTTATACTGTTTTGTAATGTTAAAGGTCTAAGCCGGGCATTATATATATCACATGTAATTAAAATGTTAGTAGGTAGAATTCCAAAGTAATGAGATAAATTAATGTTATATACTACTACGTACAAAATGTAACCGGAATTTGTGAATGAAACACAAAATTCGTGGTTAATCATCAACATTTATTTTGTCGCCTTCAAAATAGGCCCCATCAGATGCAGCACGCATATGCCAACGATAAACCCAGTCTTCAAAACACTTTTCAAACGCAGAAGACGGTATCGCCCTGAGTTCTTTCTGCGAATTTCCTTTAATGCATTCAATTGATTCAAAACGCTTTCCCCGAAGTGGTAACTTGTGTCGCGGAAAGAGAACAAAATCACACGGAGCCATATCTGGAGAATATGAGACTTGGGCGAGGACATGTGTTGAGTTTTTGGCCAAAAACTCGCGAACAAGAGTCGACGTATGCGACGACGCATTATCGTGGTGCAAAATCTAAGAATTGTTTTTCCATAACTCTGGTCTTTTCCGGCGAACTCTCTCACGCAGACGCCTCATAACAATCACATAAAATTCTTTATTCACAGTTTGTCCCGCTGGAAGGAATTCTGAGCGCACAACACCACGATAATCAAAGAAAACAGTGAGCATAACCTTAATTTTTGACCGAATTTGGCGTGGAGTTTTGGGTTTTGGTTCATTTTTGAAGCGTCATTCCGAAGATTGTTGACCTGTTTGCGTGTCATACTCATACACCCATGTCTCATCACAAGTTATGATGCGTTTCATGAAGGTTGAGTTACTAGAGGCTCGCAAAATCATGTCTTCAGCAACATTCCTGCGATGTGCTTTTTGCAATCAATTCATCTCCTTCGGAACAAGTCGTGCCGCGACGCGTTTCATGCCTAACACATCAGTCAAAATGTTGGGAACGGACATGTGTGATATGCCAAGCTCACGAGCCACCTTTCTCACATGCACACGCCGGTTTTCAAGCACCATTGCCATGATCTTTCCGACGTTTTCGTCAGTCGTCGACGTGGAAGGTCGACCAGAACGGGGTAAATCAGCAACAACTTCTCTGCCTTCTTTGAAAGCCTTGTACGAGTACAGTGTCTCTCAAAAGTTTTAGGACAACGACATTTTAAACTAGGCAACCCAATTTACACAAGCCGTTGGTGGGTTGCGTGCAGAGTTAGGCTCAATTTCAGGGTTGCCACATGCACAATAGATATTTATAAAATACGCGAAAGAAATATAAACAATTATTATTGTATAAAATTATTAAAAATATCACTATTATATCGCAAATGACAAAATTCTTTCTGAAAGAAAAAAATTGGTTTTCTAGTATTTCATCGCTGATGAGTCTACAGTAAGGAAAAGAGGTGAGAGGAAACGAAAGGTTACAAAGGAGAGGAGAAAGAGAAAGCAAAAGGAGAAGAGGAAAAGTAGAGGAGAGAAGAAAGATAGGATAGACGAGGAGAGGAGATGTAGTGAGGAGAATGGAAAAAGATTCAAGGAGAGATGAGGAAAAAAGAACAAAGAAGAGAAAAGAGGAGGAAAACGAGAGGAGAGGAGAGGAGGAGACGAGAAGAGGGAAGTGGAGACTAGAGTAAAGGAGAGAAAAAGATAAGAACGAAAAAAGAGAGTGCAGTGGAGTCGGAAATCTAAGACAGGAAAGGAGATAAGAGGAGTGGAGAAGAGTGGGATGGAGATAAGATGCGAGAAAAGTAGGGAAGGCGATATGAGATAAAAGCAGAACAGAAAGAGGGTAGAGAAGAAGGAGAAGGAACTGGAGAGAAGAGGTAGTTGCAGAAAATATCGTCTGAGCGTCAAGAATGGATGCATTGGTCAAATTATCGACATGAAACATTCAATAACATTTTGAAATGTATTGGAGAATATATTAGATCGGTGCGAAATTCCTTTTAGCTGAGTTCTTCCATGTAAGATCTTTGATTTTACCTGCAATTACACCACTAAAAAAATGAACGTAATTTTTAATATTTATAAGAATTATTCAATTTTTCTCTACTTCTCTGTTCGTTGAAATTGAGATTTTGTAATTCAACATTTCCTCTGCACCATCGTTAATTCCAAACTGAATCATTCCGTTTGACACGGCGTGGACAATGAACACAATAGGATATGTCTAAAACTTACGAAAATTTTCTGCCACCGGAAGGGTTCGAACCTGCGACCATCAGATTGACAATCCTGAACGGTAGCCACTACCCTACAAGCTTTCGTTCCTTAAACCAGGTAGATGAACCGCTACACCACGCCTTTACCTTCGAATGAAACAACGTTTTTTTAAAAGTATTCCGTCCCTTTAATATTGTAAATGTCGTTTGGTATATGTGTAGTTGAACTTTTACTTTAATTTTGATTTGCTTTCTTGTAGTATAACCGATATCTTCGGGAAATAATTTTCGAAGTGATTAAAAACGAGAATATTGGTAGTTGTCAAAATGCGAGTTATTTCTTCTAACTTATTATTGTGATTAGACATTCCTAATGGAAAATATCTAGAAGATTGAACATTACAGGACGATGTTCTTTTCCTGTGATACTGTAACAGACAAAATGCTTGTTTACTGATGCAAGTCTTGTGTCCAGAACAGTCTTATGAAATGTATTTGCTGTTGCGTAAGGTAACACGAAATAATTACACCGTGTGCGAACTACCAAATCTGTGCAACGTTATACGTAAACAGGCGGAAAATTTTATTCATAAAATCATGTCACATTTGACAGTATTAGTCAAGAGAGACTCGTGGGACACTGTGTTAAGGTGCTGGACTAAATTCTTCTAATTTTTCTTCCTCGAAGAACAACAATTTCTAAGGAAGAGCAACAGTGATGATCTTTCTTATTTCTTTTAAATGCTTACACTTTCCTTTAATTGGTTAAAAATAAATAATAATAAAGCTTGTATTTCTGTCATTGACGTAGACCAGAGAGAGAGACAGACAGACAGACAGATATTACAAAATAGTTCAAATAGTGCGAGCGCCATTAAAAAGTCATGATAATTCTATGTTGCGTACTTAGAATTATTCATACAATAAAGAACATGTCTAATTGTGAGTTAACAAAAAAACAATAATAAAGAGAAATTTTCGCATCACGATTGCAGTTCGAAAAAGTCGGGACAGGGATTGAAAGTAACGCACTGTCCTGAGTAAATCGGTGAATCGGACGTCTGCTAGCCTTGCATCAATGATTATAAAACTAAAACCACCCAATATTGCAGCTTGAAGACTTTTGCGCAAGAAACAGATTCATTTATGCAAGAGCAAAATTGAAATTTTTACACATTTCAAAAATCGACGATGTTATTTTCGTATTTATTTATTTATAGGTTCACATTTAAATATTTTAGGGTTCGAGGGGGGAGCATGGCCAACATGGCCCCTCCCCTGGGTACTGACCTTACGTAGACAGTGGAAGAGAAATTTTGGAGAACATTTCTATTAAATTTAGTATTTACATTCCCCTTATGCTCAGATAGATTAAACCGTTTATTGACAATCGTGAACTTTTCGTTTAATAGATAATATTTGGTTTTAAACGACGGGAGACCTTTGGTCGAATTTCCTTTCTTGCTCTTTTGAGAGAATATATACTTCTACAATAGCAATCGCGTTCGCAAACCGTGAAACAAATGACTTGGTTTTCAAAGGCAGACAAGCTTGGTAGTCTAGCTTGCTCGCGATCAAAGTGGCTCACTCACGCTATTCAAGGCCGCTTCTTATCGCAAAACACTGTGGTTCGATGCACAGTGTCTGCACCCAGCACGTTACAAGTGACCAGACTCGAATTTTAAAGAGAATCTGAAGAATGGTAGATTTCATCAGAGGCGGCTAGGTAGGCACCAGCTCAACATGCAATAGTTTAAGTGATAATTCCTGACAAACAAAAAACCGTATTGAATAATTATTGGCATAGTAATACGTGTATCCGCTCCTATTTAACAATGTAAGCTCGAAGACAATCTGTATTCCATTTATTTATATTGGCAACTTGGTCAACCGGAGGTTATTTTATCGCCTTCGATGATTGAATTGACTGATCGATTATTTTTTTGTTTACCCAGGAACATGCCCCATAGGAGATTTCCGAGACCGGGTTACGCTACTCACTCGTAGCTCCCCAATTTCTTCACGATGGTGGGTTTCTACCGGTCCCATACACAGGCCGAGAACCTAGAGAGTGAGCATAGGCGGACTCGAATCCATGCCGTCCTGCAGTCGGAGTCCAAAGCACAGCTCCTTTGACCGCACGGTCACGGAGGAGGACTTTTCTTATCTTACCTTTGGCTAATCGCGACGATGAGGATGAATTATGAATAGAAAAATAAAGATCACGCACAAAGTAGAGGACGATCTTCAACCTCTCGGGATGACGATTTCAAGCCCTTAATATGAGGATTTCAACCTTAGACGACCTCAATTTCAAAATTATAAACAAAATGCCTACTTACACTAAACTTCTCATCAAGGCCAAAATAGTTTGTAACTGTGAAACTACCCCTGAATACAAATTGACATTTTTTTTCCATGTGAGTAAGAATTCAATGTGTGGCATACAGACATAGATGATACCTTTTGAGAAACAATTAACTGTACCCTGTCCCAGCATATCTGGAGCAAAGCCGCGCATAGCGGAAGAGAAGTGGAGAGAGGGGAGAGGGGATCGAGTGGACAGAGCGAATCAGTGCACGCTGCTGGGAAGGCTGGTAACTGCAGTGGTTTTCCTCCCTCCACGCAATCCCATTCCTCTCACGTGTTCACCGCTGCTCAGATACTTTTTTTCGTTCACCTGCTTCAGAGATAAGTGGGACAGAGTGTAGTTCCCATACATGTAGCAAGTAAAGGAACTTATCCCAGAATGAAAATTCCACGTAGTTTTAAAACGTGTGTTTAAGCAATGAATGACTGGAAACGGATCACACATAATTCCCTTGCCCAAATCTAGTGGTCGAAAATTAATTTCAAGACATTTCATATCTATTCACCATATTCCAAGTTATAAGGAACTATTTCGTAGATGTTCATGAAACCGTTATAAAATTACAAATAAAATATATTCACAAGCTTAGATATACTAATACGAAGAAAGAAATTCAGAGTTAAATTTCAAATGCATGTGTATAAAGTAATTCTAGAAGTACAGAGCTATATCTGAGTATTCAACTTCTTTTTTGCAGATAACGTTTACAATATTGAGGCGACAGAATAATTAGGAACTGCAGCTCCAAGAAAACAAAGGGCGTAGTGTATTGGTTAGAGTTCTTGAAAGCATTGCGGTCCCACGTTCGATCCTCCATACTATATGTTCCTTAAAAAAGAATCCCTTCCATTAAACAAGAGCATGGTAACATTATTTGTAATAGCAGTATATAGTAGCTACATTGTTCTGCATATGAAATTTATATTAAAAAAATAAATAAATAAATAAATGAATTGACACACGTTCAAAGGGATATTTTTATATATAAGATCGTGAATTATGATACTCTAACGATAATTGTGTACTGCTTCAAAGACATTGACAAATATTAATGAAATAAATATTTATATGTGTGGCAATTCAGGACATGCTAATTTTACCCCTTTTCCCACTTGAGTTCAGTGCAAGGATACCTCCGCAAATATCGAATGAAAAGTTCTCACCATGTGCAATTCTCCATTAAATGTTTTCGCCGAGTCGTACTACCTTCGTTTTCTTTGTTACAAACAATACTTGTTTGCACGTTACATGCAGGAAAGTTACATCTACATTTCACATTGGTCAGCTCCTTCTACCTGGCTTAAGGAGCGAAAGCTTGTAGGGTAGTGGCTACCGTTCAGGATTGTCAATCTGATGGTCATAGGTTCAAACCCTTCCGGTGGCAGAAAATTTTCGTAAGTTTTAGACATATCCCATTGTGTTCATTGTCCACATCGTGTGAAACGGAATGATTCAGTTTGGAATTAACCATGGGGGGAGGGGAAATATTGAATTACAAAATCTCAATTTCAACGAACAGAGAAGTAGAGAAAAATTGAATAATTCTTATAAATATTAAAAATTACGTTCATTTTTTTAGTGGTGTAATTGCAGGTAAAATCAAAGATCTTACATGGAAGAACTCAGCTAAAAGGAATTTCGCACCGATCTAATATATTCTCCAATACATTTCAAAATGTTATTGAATGTTTCATGTCGATAATTTGACCAATGCATCCATTCTTGACGCTCAGACGATATTTTCTGCAACTACCTCTTGTCTCCAGTTCCTTCTCCTTCTTCTCTACCCTCTTTCTGTTCTGCTTTTATCTCATATCGCCTTCCCTACTTTTCTCGCATCTTATCTCCATCCCACTCTTCTCCACTCCTCTTATCTCCTTTCCTGTCTTAGATTTCCGACTCCACTGCACTCTCTTTTTTCGTTCTTATCTTTTTCTCTCCTTTACTCTAGTCTCCACTTCCCTCTTCTCGTCTCCTCCTCTCCTCTCCTCTCGTTTTCCTCCTCTTGTCTCTTCTTTGTTCTTTTTTCCTCATCTCTCCTTGAACCTTTTTCCATTCTCCTCACTACATCTCCTCTCCTCGTCTATCCTATCTTTCTTCTCTCCTCTACTTTTCCTCTTCTCCTTTTGCTTTCTCTTTCTCCTCTCCTTTGTAACCTTTCGTTTCCTCTCACCTCTTTTCCTTACTGTAGACTCATCAGCGATGAAATACTAGAAAACCAATTTTTTTCTTTCAGAAAGAATTTTGTCATTTGCGATATAATAGTGATATTTTTAATAATTTTATACAATAATAATTGTTTATATTTCTTTCGCGTATGTTATAAATATCTATTGTGCATGTTGCAACCCTGAAATTGAGCCTAACTCTGCATGCAACCCACCAACGGCTTGTGTAAATTGGGTTGCCTAGTTTAAAATGTCGTTGTCCTAAAACTTTTGAGAGGCACTGTACCATGCATACGCTTGTGTTTTCGACAGACACGAATCACCAAAGGCCTTTTCTAGTATTTTCAAGGATTCAGCACAGGACAGTTTGTTGGCAACACAAAATTTCAAACAAATTCTTTGCTCTATACTTGTCTCCATTTACAACACCATTAAGTCTTGTTTCCATGATATAAAAATTCAATATGCTGACCAAGGCAGTAATTTAATTTTATTATAAAAAATAAAATAAACGTAACGTTTCAACCTTTTTAGCAAGGTCTTCTTCAGACTCTGCACCATGTACAAATGTAACAAGATACAAGAACAGGACGATTTATATACACAAACATTACTCCCCTCCAGACTATTAGAAATTTGTTCTGGAACATTCTAGCAGGTGGCTTTCCCTTGTCAACTGTACTTTCACCTAAAAGGCTAAACATATTAACTTACATATAGAATGTGGTTGGACTCTTTTTATCTCACGATGTTTTTCCTTCATTCTTGTTCCTTCTTCTCTCCTCTTTCTCTCTTGTCCTTTCCACCCTTTCTAAAACCTTCTTCCATTCTTTGTTTAACTTAAGTCCCCCATTCAAGTTCAATGTGTCTTCTTCACCTTTCTTCTCTATTTCCTTGGCCTCCTTCCATTTTCTCACTAATATTATCTTCTCCCTTCCTATCTGCTTAGCCTCATCCCACTCTATGTCATGTCCTGTTTCTCTCGTGTGTTTAAATATCGCATTTCTCTCTCTTAAGTCGTACATCATCCCTATGTTGTTTCAACCTGTCTTTCAGCCTCTTTTTCCTTTCTCTTATGTACACATTCTGACATTCTTTACATTTCACTTCGTAGATAATCCCTTCATCTTCCTCTTCTCTGTTTTCCTTTTTATTGTTTGCATTCTTCGCTATTCCTAAGATGCTTCTCCCTCCCTTCCTGTAAGTTTTAATGTCCGCTTTCCTAAGCACTTTGCATATCTTTTCTGTGGTCTTCCCCATACTCCTTATTCCAAACCTTCTCTCTTTTTCTTTCTCTTCTTCTTTTTCGTTCTCTTCCAATTCTCCCCTGCCACTTTTCTTCCTTCTTCTGTTAATGTCCAGTCTATCCTCCTTCTCATAGCCATTCTTTTCCAGCTGTTTCCATAGGCTATTTATTTTGCCTTCTTTTTCATATTCTTTCGTGCATATTTTCTTGATTCTGTCCTCCATATTCATTATAAAATTTCTTTTTGTCACCTCACTTACATCACTTTTTTGTGGCAGAATACCCCTGCTGCACACTTCTTCTGATGCCAAGAGGTTTCAATTTCTTGTCCTCTCTTCCTTTTCATCAATATATCTAGGTAGCTTAACTTGTCTTCTTCTATTTCGAGTTCCAATAATATCCCTCTTTCTTCATCTTGTATTTCTTTGGCAAAAATGTCGAGCTGCCTCTTCGTTCCCTTCCATATGCCAAAACAATCGTCCACATATCTGCAAAACAGAATTATTTTGTCACCTCCTTTTTCTATCACTTTCTTTTCCCATTCATTCATAACCAATTCAGCCAATGCTGGGCTTAGGCTAGAACCTATATTCAGTCCATCACTCATTAACATTATTTTATCCCCCATTATACTGTAACCGTTATTCCAAATGGTTTCCAGCGCCTTCACTACCCTATCACTATCAAATTCTCCTATAATTTCTTGTCCCATTCTCTTTTTAACAATGTCCAAAACGTGTCCCCTCTTGATGCTCGGGAACATACTTTTCACGTCTAAGCTAAACATTGTCGTCTTCATCTCATTTAACTTAAGTCCTTTTAAGAGGTCCACTACTTGTTCACTGTTCATAACTGCTCTGCTTTCTTGCTGTGTTACTAACACTTCAATAACTTTCTTTAATTTTTTTTCCAAGGGTTCTAAAATATTATTTCTGCAGTCCATTACTGGTCTCAACTTTATCCCCTCTTTGTGTATCTTTGGAAAACCTTTCAAACTTGGTAGTCTTCCTGTCTCCTTTATGCACTTTTTGAATCCTCTCCTCCTACAGTCTTGTATGGCCCTTTCTCTAATAGTTTGTTCTTCTGTTCCACAAATCTCCTCATATTCGTTCTCTTTTAGGTCTTCAAACTTCCTCTCGTACCATTCTCTTTCCATCACCACAATTGCTCCTCCTTTATCTGCCTGCTCTATCACCACATCACTTCTTGTCTTGATTTTCTTCATCCCTTCCCTTTCTTTTTGACTCAAATTATCTACTTCTCCTTGTTTTTCCATTTCTTTCTTCAGTATGGCTGCTGTTCTTCTTCTAATCATATCTCTTTCTGGTTCTTCTTTTATATGTAGCACTGCTTCTTTAATATCATATATAACATATTTATAATTACTGCCTTGGTCAGCATATTGAATTTTTGTCTCCATTCTGCAAATCTCAGGACACTCGTCAACACAATTAACGTAAACAGCTGCTGTGCACAAACTGATTGATAGATTGCTCTACCCCTCTCCGTGGTCATTCAGTACAGTGCTGCCATCCTACGGACAAACTGAATTCTCGATACCTCCAATGTGGGACTTTTACCAGCCAAATTCCGGGCTTTTTCTTTTTTTTACTGAAGGGTAAAACTGTCATGAGGAACATAACCTTTTTATAATTTGTATATTGTTTTGCAACAGAATTTTGAATTTGAATTTAAAATTTTGGGTGCGTCAGTACTTAGGCTATTTTGCACCCATCACATTATACGGGGTCCAGCCCCTTACCATAAGTAAAATAGCATAATTGCCATGTCGTGTTAACTAAAATTTAAAAATATTCTGACTGACTTTCGATCAACACTGAGGCTGTAAAGGGGCACTCAGCACTCACAAGGACAAAAACAGGATAACACACACAAAATTATACTGGCCATAGACCAGTCTGCAAAATGCAGTCCAGGGTGTACTACGTGGAAGAGATGTTGACAATTGGGTGTACTACGTGGAAGGTCACCCCTGTAATAGTCATTATTTCACTGTTTTACGTGACCTAATAATTCGTGAATTTCTACTGTGAATTTAGTTGAATTTCCTATTTATAAAATTTGAACTTATATTACTACATAATTATTTTTTTCTTTTGCAGGTAAATTTGAATTGCCGATACCTGACGCTGAACCAGGTTTGTTTCAACTGTTTGGTTGCTTGTAGATTTATTCCTTTAAGTGTGTGTATGTGTTACTCGCACATTTTTCATGAAGGACATTTTCATGAATTGGTGCCCAACCCTGTGGCCTAGTGGTTAGCACATCGCGCTGCGACGCCAAGGGTCCCGGGTTCGAATCCCGGTCGGGCTTGGTTGTTTGTGAATGTCCATTCATCAATTTCATCATTTCATCACTCATCCCCATCTTCGCAAATTAGCCAAGAGGCACAAAACGCGAAGTAAAATAAACTAAATCAATCAATCAATCAATCATGAATTGGCACATGCTCAGATCCACAAGCAATAAAGTAAAAGTTTCACCAACTAGTATGAAGAAGAATTCACAGTCACACTTTCACTCATTTAAAAAAAATACCCCTGACTCTAATAAGCTCTTTAAGCATATTCTGGCAAATCTATATCAAATGAAAAGAGACAAATTATATCTTAATGTTATTTCATCATGTAACAGTATCTCCGATTTTTTTACTTTAATAGAAGGTGCCATGTGCAATTCTACAATAAAATTTCTACATTTGTACAACGTAGTGTAAAACCAGATATTTTCATTACGTAAATAGTTACTGGGTTAAATTGTAATTGATGTACCGATAGCCAATTACTTTATATGTGGAGATACATGTTTATTCTGTAAAGGAGAAGAGAATCTAATAGAATGGGGTTAATTACAACTTGACAATTGCATGCTAAGACAATGCCTGCAGTATTGCATATGGAAAGCTGTTGAATGTGGATGAATAACCTTTTGTTGCCGAAACTAATTTTACACAGTAAAAGGTATTCTTTGATTTGTACAGGGTGGCTACTAACCGGGAATTCCTTGAATTCCGGGAATTAGACGTGAATTGTTAGCTCCGAAAACTGTGCGTGAATTCTGCGTGAATTTTTCTCCATAGACGTGAAAAATTGCAACTTTAATTAATCCAAATCCCATTGAATTTATACACAATTATAAATGCCATGAGACAAGTTTTTCACAGTTTAGCATTTATTTTTATCGAGAAAGAAAAACAAAGCTGCGTGGAAAATGTAACAGAATTCTCTTAATCCATTTGCTGTGTTAGTGTAATTTGCAGAGCAATCTATCTGAAAACGATTATTGCAAGATAAGATATCTGGAAGCTGATTAGGTAAATTTGAGTTTGAAGTTCTATACAATTAACAATTTTGCGTAGATTAGTATATCCGGTAACATTTGTGACTTGTGTTTGTAGTGGTGGTGAGAGGCGGTAATACGTTAAGGTTGAAATAGAGAAAACATCTGCTTTTATCCTTGAATTTTTGGAATGCTCGCCTTGATGACCGGAAATTATACTTGAATTTTATCATTGTCCTACAGTAGCCACCCTGTTTGTACTTATTAAAGTTACATTGTTCGATTTCATGTATGCTATGACTTATGTACTTGGGGTGATAAGAGAAATAATGTTGGTGGTCAAATATCAGTACGAAGACATCTCAAAGTAGATGAAAGTGGTGAATGTGTTTTTGAAAAGATCGAAAATGTCGATTTCCGGAAGACCACATCCAATTTCCTATAATCGAAACGACACGACCGAGACTATATTTTCGAGATCTGCAGATTCATGCAATCGAAAATCTTTCAGAGAAAACTCGAGATGCCAGTAATCCATGCGACGTTGTCATGGCAACGACTGGAGAGATGTTTTTATAAGCTCGTGTAGATCTTGTCTCTCTCTGCCGTATTCCTTCCCGTGGAACGCGGAACTCAGGGCTGGAATTGCCTTTTCCCTATCTTTAAATGTATTATTTCTGGGAGAAACAGAGAAAAGGCAGGCTTAGGAAGAGAAAGAGAGGCAGAGAATGGTTTTTGAAGTTTTCAATTCATCTTTAAATCTCGAGCCTCGCGTATCGTCCTCATCGCCATACAATTTCTTTGGCGACTTCCTTGACGAGAAACTTTCCCAGCTCAGCCATCAAAGAACGAAAAGTGGGTCTCTTTCAAAATTTAATGACTAATGAATACCTTTCAAAGATTTAAAGTTACGACTCAGAGAAGCATTTCTCGTTAAATAAGCAAAATATAATTCAATGCGACAAGTTATTTTTTCTGTTTCTACCAAATGCCTTTTAATGTTCAAATTTAAATACATATAGCCATAATTAATTTATCTTAAGAGTTGCGCCGAGGAGAAAGAAGTGACGCGATATATTTTGTTTCTACTTCAGTTATATGTGGACGTGTGTAGTAGATGACAGGAAGGATAGCCGGAAGGGCTAACATGGTAAATGAGAAGAAAAAAAGGAAACGTTCAGCAGACATTGGAAATGTTGAAATTTTCGCGGCCGCTGGCTGCTTCTTCAGATGTGATACCTGAAATGGAAGTAAGGGTTCAACTTGCGCGGTTTCTAGGCCCAGAGCGAAGATATAGTTGGCATGAAAAACCTTGTTCTCTCAACAGGTTTGTCGAAATGTTTGAGTGGTAAATGTGTGTCTTGTGTGTGTGTGTGTGTGTGTATGGAACAAGGGGAGGGGGTGAGAGAATGAAGGGTTTGGAATGGGAATGAGGGGTGGAGATGGGATTTGGTTGGAATGTTACTGTTGAGGTCAGGGAGTGTGGTTTTACTGAGGTCTTGTTGGTTTGGTGGTAAAAAATGGATGCAGTAATAGAAATGGTTATTGTGACTTTGGCATGCACGGTGGAAATAAAGTCTATGTTTTGGATGGAGGAGTGTGGTTGTTGATCCTGAGGTTGAGTCCTGTGCTGACGAGTGAAATGGTCTACTTCCTAGTTTGCCACCGATGTTCCCCGGTTCGAGTTCCGAAACGTCGTCAGGTTGTTAATTTTTCATGGGATATTTTACGTGCAAAATCAAGTGGCGAGGTACTTTACATACTGGAAACTACAGAGAAAAACTACGACACCCGACATCTGCCGGGAAACAACCGAAATCAACGCCACTGTATTAACCTTTGTACACACAAGATATACCACACCGGCTTACCTTTACAGACATGCACCCGTTCCCCTCAGCAAATTAGGAGTCGACACACAGTTATGGCCAAATTGAAAACAAAGGATTGTATGGAAATATTAAGCTGGAAAGTAATAAATTCCCTCTTGCTGAAAGCCTCTGCATCAAAGTGCTGCGAATGCCGACTGCTTCCTGAGATCCTGCAATCGTAAACGCCGTGTGATGTGGCTAATGAAGTCGTTTGTTACGAAGTCGAATGGCAGAGGAGAATATCATTGTGCCGGGAGCTGTAGGTGGCCGAACAAAGCCAGAGAGGAGGGCCGATGGCTTGAGCAATTCCCACTAAACGTACTGGCGAAGAAACCAGGCGAGCAGTTCTCGGTTCGAGGGTAATCAAGACGCACTTTACAGGATCTAAACACGGAGCCATTTGGGTTTCCGTTTCCTTTACGAGCTGCCGAGATAAAAGGCGAGAACTAAGGAATTTACTGAAGTCCTTACGTTCCTATCTGGGAGCTCTGGGAGATGTAAAGGGGTTTCTTGTGCGTTCGGCATAACTTCTGTTCCCGACAAAAGCAACAGAAGTGCTTCGATTGAAAAGACCCTTTCGCACGGGGTCGTTTGCCGATAAGGAGAACGTCAGATTGCCTGTCGACATATTCCATCGAGATGTGCGTCTTTCTAACACTGAAAGAAGCAGCGTTATTTCAGTTTGCACCAACGTTACACAAACTCGCGAGTTTGAAAATCCGCAGGTCAGGTTAATCCGCGAGTTAGGATCATCGTGTTTAGTTTAAGATTCTAGCAAGAACCTAAACGTTATAAGGATGGAAATTGATTGGTTACAAGCTGTTTTGAGAAGATGTAGTTCTACTCGTGGTGTCGCTGAATGATATTGTAAATGGAGAAAGAATGAATACAACAATAAATACATTAGCATATTTTTTTGGTTTGCAAGAAGCTGTGCTTTTTCCTTCTTCTAACCTGGGCTCAGTTTAAAGCCGCTTACATCGTGTTTCTCAGTGATCGTTATGTAAGTGTATACTATAAGGGGGGGGTTACAGATACACTGTCGGTTGCACGTGACAGCCATTGCTGCAGTGCGTCTGGGTTAATTCCTCTTTTACTCGCCGATATCGGAGGTTAAAGTTCGCCCTCTTCTTCCTCCAAGGTTATCCACCGTTTCTGATGGTACTACAGATATTCAGTCGATTCGTGCTTTAACTTGGAGTTTACTCTTAACTCGCAAGTAATGCCAGTTTTCATTAACGTTGCACAAGCTCGTAGTTTGAAAATCCGCGACATAGAGTAATCCTTGAGTTAGGACCATTTTTCCAATGCACCATTCTGAAAGGCTTTTCAGACCGTCGAGTTCACGAAGCCCGGGGTTAACACAAGGATAGTACAGTGGAACCACATGCAAAGAAACCTGCGTAGACTCGCGACTCCTGTGCACCACACTCCCGCATGGAGGGGATGGGGAGAGTGGACCATGCTTCCTTATGGCCCGAGCTGAACGGAAGAAGGGAAAGCTGCGCGGGGACTTTTCGTCCAAGGTTTCTTTCCTTGTGGTCGCTCTATAGTTGACCATAAACCAAGCGCCTGAACGTCAGAAACCGTGGTTCATCACGTTATCTGAATTATAGAAAAAAGCATTCTTTAATGTTTCATAACTAAATATTACCTCATTATGATAATTGAGATAAAGTGCTGTAAAGGGCCACTCAGCACACATAAGGACAAAACACAGGACAACACACACAACCCTACGGAGGATTATACTGGCCATAGGTCCGGACGCCAGAGCTTCGCTGGCCTGTTACCTGGGTATACTACTTGGAAGTGAGGTTGACATTAGGGTGCCTTCTCAAAAGGTTACCCCTTATACTCCAGAATATTCGTGAAAAATAATTTACAAACTAGTAATACGTAACAACGTAATAATGATAATTAGTCCTAAAGTTGCAAAAATGTGACACAAAATAAGAAAATACAAGTCGGTTAAATTTGAGACCATACAATCGAAGTACATTTCAGTATTCGTATGAGCTAATGTCAGTTAAACTGTTTGGACTTAAATAGTTCAACTTTAATAACATTCGAAACAATGAACTCTTAGCCCAACGTGTAATTCTTAATTCGCGTGAGTATGTCTGTGCATGAAACGAGGGAAGATTAAACACCCACACATGCAATGTGCAACTCTCCATTATCTCGACCTACTTTATATTGAAATTTGCTCCACTCACCTAGATTTTCCCTGCACGCATAATTCAATCCCGTGCAGACTCTGCAGAATTTCATGCACATGCGTACGCACACATGCCAATCATAATTTCCTCAAGAGGTTTATCTCCATATTGAAAATGAAGTGCATAGTTTTAGCTCGTATTGTCAAGAACAGCATCGTAATATTAAAAATGTCAGGTAAATGTGAATTCATTTTTATGTTCCGTTACAATGAACTCGGACGTTATATGAACCTTCTTTATACTGTGTGTCCCAGTTAAAAGTAGTTCGGCTCAAAGACATTTGTCTATGAGGCACATGACGGCTACATTGCACCAGTAAAATGGAATAGTCCATTGTAACGTGAACCGTAGTAGGTAGGTTCTCAAGGTCATCAGTACAGTACACAATCAGGCGCTGGTATCGCACAACCTGTTTCCATCTTTCCGGCAATATTTTCAAAATGATTTGACTCTTGGATTGCAGAAAGTACCTGAGTCATATTTTCTTTATGAAATTCAGTTCTGCACATATTGTGAATCTTTGGGGATGTAGGAATCTTTCTCTGTAGGGAGGACCAAACTAAAACCAGTTGCAGGTCTGTTCTTCCCCATACGAGTTCATTCATTTCTTCCCTGTGACAGGAAATGCGGTTTCATAAAACAAAGTTCGGAAGAACAGAACGAGTTTATCCATCTTTCACGATTGATTGAATTGGTGTATTAAGTCCACTTTATGCACAGTAAGGCTAATTTGGGACTGGACATACAGTTTAAAGTTGGATCCGAACCACTGTGCAATGTGCCTCCACCTGGTATCGAACCCGGGACCCCTTGATTACAAGGCGACGGGTCTACCACTACGCCATCGGGGAGGCCCGCCTTTTTCATGAGTAAGCATTTTTAGTTCTACATTTAGAATTTCATTAAAGTCTGAGACAGGTCATGGGTGTTCTTTTGTGAGTCCTCATGATCCATCCTCTTCGTCCCAATTAGCCAAAAGATAAGAAACGTGAGATAAAATAAGAAAAATAATAAATTGAGAAGGATTTCGTAATGTGCACGATTCATGAAATCGTAGTACACAGGAAGTGCATGGATCAGCCTGAATAACCAAACCGAGATAAATATTTTTCTTTTAAATTATTATATTTTCTGAATTTGACCCATAAAATGTACTTTTTTTTAGATTGGTCGGTATAATATCGATTGTTGTCATTTTTTACTCCCATTAATGGAGATTGATTGATTTGGTGTTTTAAATCCACTTTATGCACAGTAAGGCTAATCGGGACTGGACCTACAGTTTAAAGTGGGATCGAACCCGGGACCCCTTGATTTCAAAGCGACGGCCCTACTACTGCGCCATCGGGGAGGCCCCATTAATGGAGAGACAAGGCAGATCGGTCAATGTGTTAAATATGCCGTTGCACTAGCCAGCGCATGATATTTCTATATGGCCATGAAATTGCATGTTTGCATCTGTTTAGTAATTTTCTAGCAACGAATGAGGACATGAACAGACAAATTAGCTGGCCAATGAGCAAAATTTTGTAGAATTAACTTGATATTTTATATATCAGTCCCTATGAGATATCGCAATTGATGAAGCACTCACCAAGAACACCAATGACCAGGAACTTCGGTGGCGAAACACACCGAAATGTGCTCGGCCTCGGCCACCGTACAGGCCAGGAAGGCATTATCAGCAAGAGCTAATTGAATATTATGCAGTTGATTGTCTCATTGTTTAGAAGACATAAGCAATCTATCTAAAACCAACTCTTAACGAGTGTTTACATGTGGTTGTCACCATCAAGATCAAGAACTAATGCGAAGCATGGAAATCTCTATACGGCAAATGCATGTACGTACATTACACAGCACAGCACGCCACGAAGAGTGGAAGGTGAAGGCTAATCTTGCAAATGACTCCGTGACGAACCCTCTCGGCCCCAGCAAAGAAGTGACGGCAATAAGCTTCGTTTCGGGCCGTTCGCAGATCTGAAAATATCTGCTATTTCCTCTTGGCGTGCGAACTTCCACCGCGGTCCACTTCGATAAGCACACAACACTTCGACGTTCTCTCCCCCACCCCCTTCCATTTGTTCCCGGTTCCTTTTTTCCTTCTGCTTCCTTCAAGATCACGTGCTCGATCAAAATAAAGGCCCCTTTTTCGCTGTGAACACGCCATGGTTCCGTGGGCCCCATCTATCTTTATTAGGGTCTTGTTCGTCGGCCGTGTGTCAGGGGCAGGACTACTTCTCCCTTAATCTCATTCATTGTTCGGCACGGCACAGCAGTTGCTCCCGTTTTTTATCCTTTCCCCCCATTAATTCCTCAAATATCAGTGCAAACCCAGTGTTGCTAGCCACACTTAATTTTCGTGGTAATCGAAAAAAAAAAAATCTTGCAGTGATCTTGGCAGTGTGTCCGTCCGATAGATGCAGAAGTATTGGTCGACAAATTGTCCTTGAGTAGCTTGATTATTTTTTGTATTGAACACCAGGTGCTTTAAGGATTTAATTTTTACATATGCTGACGCAGAGGTAACTTATTTTGTTTCAATCCTTGGAAGTTCCTTTGTACAGCGCTACAACACCAGAGGTCCTCGGATCCAATCCCTGTCTGGGCATGATGTTTTTTATGAGTGTTCGCTTAAAACAAAGAGTTCGATACCCGGTGCACGCACATGACACAGTCGTTCGGATTCCACTTGAAACTGTATATCCAGTCCCGATTAGCCTTTCTGTGCATAAAGTGGACCTAAAACAACAATTGAATCACTATAATCAATCAGTCTTAAAAGAAAAAGAATAAACATGCTGATGGGCAATTTGCTTGATAATACCAACACAATCACCCTTCAACAGGTTAAAAAGAGAAGATATGTGAACAAGACTAGTTTTCAATGACATCTTTAAAGAAATAGTTATTCTCTATCACAATTGTTGATTTACATTTTAGAGCTTAATCAAGATAAAAATGCCCACGGCAAACTCACGAACTAAAGTGCACAGTCATTTGTTTTCTCTCGCTTCCCTTTCTCTCATTCCGTTTGACAGTGATGCACAACGCAGAAACGTGGGAACAATGCAAGCCGCTGATATAAGATCTGTATTTTTAGTTGTAGGTCCTTTGCCACAAACAAACGCTGAGTTAGGTGGTAGAGCAGCCCTGGGCTGAATCTCGATCAGCAAAATAAAAATACTATTCTAATCTGTTCCCAAAGGGTTGCTGCACACATTATGATGAGCTCGGATTCAAGCAGGAGGGAGAACGTAATGAATAGCGTATTTTTCTGTGGAAAATTTACTTCAAGTTGCAACTGTTATTTACACTGAATATATAATCCATACAGTACGCGAAGGATGAGTAGACTATTACGCAATTTAAAAATAAGATGTCAAGTCTTTAGTGCTCAACTGGGTTTCCATAATATTATTAAACTTACTTTGCACAATTTAAGTATTATTTAATCTTAAAAGAATCCTATACAAACTCATTTGCAACTTTTGACACAAGATATTTGTTAAATCAATCTTCTTGCATAACAAAAAGAAAGAAAGAAACTAAATCAACAACTTAAAACATACATCGAAATTGATACAGCGTTCTTAATCTCAATGGTTCCCTGTTAATTTTATAAACTTGTGTATAACATAAATAAAGTAAATGACAGTCACAAAGTACACGCAAAACGCTTTCCTGGCTGTGTTCACTCGTGGGCCCACAGCCTCTTATTTTCAGGGGTCAATTTGAAGAAGATAAGTTTATATTTCAATGCCTTCTCAAAGGGATCTCTTTTACGCTCAATATAGGAACAAAATTATTCTGCGGGCAAATGAACAGACAATGAGCATTACGCCATTTAGTTGATGCTGCAAAGAACGATGGTTGTGTTTATTCCATTGCCCAAACGTACCTTTCTCGGATAGCACTGTTACAGATATTACTGAAGCATCGTTGAAATTAATTCCCCATCAAAAATCTCATTAAACTTTCTGTTTTGGAGGAAAGCAGCCGAAAACTGCTGCGTGACCAAATGCCATATTGCAGCAGCCCATCTGGAGGAAGGTGGAAAGTGGCCCATTACGCAGGGAGAGAGCACAGAGAACATGCGATCTCCCCGCCACTCCCCCTTCCATGCAAATACGGCCATCGGGAACGTCGGGATCTGTCCGAGCTCTATTTCATCCCTGGGATCGCTTTCTGAAGAAATCCCGCATGTAAGGGGGAAGAGATGTGTGCAGGGGTGAAAAGAAAAGCAGGAAATATTTTGATAAATTGCGGGAAGGAAAGTGGGAGACGACACGGAAGCATGCAAAGAAATCTCGACGCAAGGGGGAACAATGGTGGTTGTCCATAAATCTAAGAAGAAAGGTCCAACGCAGCAGCAAGGGAACATTTTTCCTTCTCCACGAACACGGTCAGAAGTTTGTAAGATGTGAATTGCGGAAGAAACAATAAATATATACATATATTTTTTTTTACCGTACTTTCCTTGTTCACCATTAAGTTGCAACTCAAGTGTGCGTTTTCGAAATGATTGTTGGATCTCTAGTGGCAGGTATATGTTTCATCTCTATGCATAAAGCTGAAATTCTAATTACAAATGGCACTGGTACTGTATGCTCATCTAACGTATGCAGGACTTCAAAAGCAAGAAAAATGGCTCGACACTGAGACGAAGTTGAGATGAACTGAAATTAATGCAATGCAAGGAGAGTATGTGGAAAGACAATGGCAGCTACGTCGATCGATGTGGTGATTGATTTCGAAGACGCATAGATATTTTTACACCTCGTTTATTTTGTGGCTATTGTGTTTTGTTTGTTTATTATTGCTGTTTGTGTTATTAGTGAATCCATGGTTACTGAATTTACGTTGTATAATTATACAACGTAATATAAAATTAATCATACACAATAGACAGAACTAAATTTTAGCTTTTAGTTTCAGTAAAATCGGACTATTGACCTGTGAGGGTCAGCCATTTACATTTTTACATTTTACATTTTTTCAATTTAATTTCTTTAAGGACATTTTATCTTTGTAAATTAGTTTGGTAGCAATACTTTCTCATTTCATACAAATAGATAATAATATCGATATGAATCTCAATCAAATTCATCTTGGTAAAAAGTTTTTGTCGTGCTGACAATTGAGTTGTCTGATCCCAAGGCAACTGCATCAGAAGCTAAACCTATTTCCGGTTTCCAGCTTCTAGAAATACCCAGAATCTAGCAACGAGAGATCTATTTTTGGGGGCGCATCCAAGTGCAAAAAGTGGTGACCATCGAGAATAAGAAGAAATGAGATATGGGCTACGCTAAGACGGAGGTGTTATGGGAAAACAATTGAGATTAAGCTAGTTTCGTTGTGTGCGAGTGTTAATAATGATAAGTCCTCAATAAACTTTGGATAAAAGATAAGGGATTACGTTTTCATTTTTGTCATCAGCCCTGAAAAGTCTCAGCGCAGCCATAATTTTAAGGATTGTCTCATAATCCTACCGCACAAGGAGATTGGACAGCTACCGTAACGTAGTAATCTTGAACGTTACAAGATCACAATTTGTGTCTGTGATACACATCCACTCAGTTTTGCGCTTCGGGTTTCAATGAGCATTGTGTCTACTGTTAGAAAAAACTTTGGACAGAGATCTCTTACATTTTATATCCTCTAGGTCGAGAATTTTTCTGAGATTACGAATAAAGCAGAGAACAGTTTCTCATTGGGTGATGGGATTGCTTATAAGAAATAGTCAGGAACACTTCCGAGTTTACTTAGAAAGCTCGAGGAATTATGCTGTCTGAATTGAAAGCCGTACGATGGAAATCTGTCCTTACCATTCTGTGAGATCGATGAAGACCTCATTACGTATCTACCCGGTGTAATTGATGTGGCACCCTACGGTCTGCGTTTTTGTGGAAATGCTTTTGATTAGCTCGAAATCCGCACCAGGGTTATAGTGAAGTTAAGTTTCTTTAGGTCTACTTTTTGCACAGATGTGCTAATTTTTGCGGATCTGCAGTTTAAAGTCCGATCAGGCAACTAGCATGTGGCACCAAAAGAAACATAATATAATTTATCCGTGATTTTATTTGTATTTGCCTGAAGGACAAAACATATGACTCGAAATAAGTGGGATTTGGAACTGTGGTAATTCTTAAGAGAAGAATCAATAACTTAGTACTTTACCTACTAGTGTACAAATTATTGAATGTTGATATTTTAAGAGACACAGGTCACTGCGAAAGCAAAACCTTTCAGCATACATAGAGTACACATTTTTGCCTCAGATCGTGAAAAATACATGGTGAGATAAAAGTAGCTTTCCTTAAATTAGCTTAAAGTAGATGCAGCGACTTTTATAAGAAGAAATATTTTATTTTAAAAAGCAGGATGAGAATTGCATAGATTACAAGTTTTGACTTGTGCATTCCAAGCTTATTCTTAAAAACAACTCAAGTAAAATTTCTGGCTCAGTCACGTTAATTTGCTACGCTCCTTGCACGTGTGCAAGTCAACAACTTTTAATTAGGGAATAAGGATTTATCATTTATTTCCTGGTGGGCTATTTTTTTTAAATGTAATGATTAATAATTATTGGCCATCCGCACACTTTGCAATGTCATCGTACGTGTGCATGTGGAATGCAGATTTAAAAAATAAGATTAATATATGTCAGCATTGCATAACTGGACGTTTTTTCACCTTCATGAAAATGCATAGGCAGGAAGCATATTTATTAGGGATCGTCTTTACATCAACATTAAAGTTAAGTTCATTTTGCTGATATTTTCAAAGCCACTTAAGAGATACGATAAAAACATGTTTTGGAAGAGCTTCCACGCTCTATACCTCACCGACTGGTATAGTGTTGGATTCATTTTTACACACGTTAGAGTCGTGACCCCCTTCTCCTTTTCAGATACTTGTTTATAACCAACATCAATTCAACTTTTTCAGGGCCGTTGTCACTTGATACAGGACTATAGTGGAGTATGCTTGAACCATTCTTTGTTAAATTTAATTTAATAGTTTGGGATGGCCCTTCTCGTCCACTGCATGGTCCGAGAAAAAAAAGATGACACTTGATTTCTCTCAAATGTCAAAGCAAACAAAAAATGCACATTTCGTTATTCCAGGATTTTTTTTTTTCAATGAGAGAACGCACTTAAAGCATAACAGTGTAATTCTGAACTTACAGTGTAATTTAATTATGTATGTGATTTGAGTCGCGGTGGTCTAGTTGGTAGAGTGTCTGGCTGGCATGCGGAACACCCGGGTTCGATTCCCGAGGTGGTTGATCTAAGGTTGCAATTTTCCCGGCCTTGTCCAATCATAAAGCCAGTCTCAAATAAATGGGTACCTGGGGGCAACCCTGGGAGATAAAAGCGGCCGGAACGTGATGCTGATCATATCACCTTTAAAATGGCAGAGATTGAGAATGTTTGGAGCCCTACCCCACATCTTCTAAATGTGCCTTCATGGCACGGTGCTATGTTCACAGTTAACTTTATATTTTTTATGTGATTTGAGCAGAATATTTTGAGTAAATTAAATAAAACCGTTCTTTCACATATGTAGATGTAGAAACCGTTTTCTAAGCGAAGCAATTTACGTGACTAAAGAGATAGAAAACGACATCTCGATGAAGAAAAAAAGACAGACGATCTTCTCGCAGAGTGTAAATTTATCTCATAAATGTCCGGAAATGCTGAATGACATCTAAATTTCGCCAATTAATGGACTTTACCCATATGTGTGTAATTAATCCCCCCCCCCCGATATCATGTGCTGCAGAGATGTTGCTTTGTCAGCTATCGTATTCGAAATTGGCTGATTTGCATCCCTTTGGCGGTTATACGGAGCTTTAAATTGCTTTCACTTTGCAAAAAGGGGTGGGGGAGCACTATCATATTTATCATCCTGGCACGTTTCATTTAGAAAGAAAGAAAGGGGAAAAATGAATAATATATTCATGATATTTAGCAATACACGGATATTGGAAATACGAAAGGATATCGGTTTCTTGCAGATCAAATAGTAACTAAATGCATGAATCGTACAATTCATGAATTTCGTTTCCCATAAGAGACCTGTTATTCAGAGAAAAACAAGACCAGTATCACTTCTCTACGTCAAACAGTTCTGCTATGATTTATTTTCTCCAAATTTGAAAAGCGCACGCCCAAAAAGGTCCGTCCGTAGAGGCTTACAGGCAGGAAAAGAAAGGTAATTAATGAATCTAGACGACTAATGTTTATAGAAAACCATACAGGTTCCAACTTCCCCTTCAAATGTTTTGTAACCTTTCTCTAGTTTCTCATGCAACCTTTTCATCTGATACCCGAGACTGGTACCTACGAATATCTACGCGTATTATGAAATAAATCGTGACTTCCAAACTTATTGTTGAAATCAGAGGAAAGGACATTTTAAGACATGTGAAGATCGTGCAATTTAACTATACAGATTAAATCTATCTTGTTGAGAATGTAATTAAATCGTGAATACTTCCTTGTTAGTCAGGAAAAAAATAGGTTTTAAAGCAATGAGTACATATTAAGAAAATCTATTTTCTCCCAAATGCGTCATATATTCTTGAATCGTTAAGATATGTTAACGTTTTGTTTCTAATAACGTTAATTATGTCACAGGCTTATTTAGAAGGAGAAGGCGTTAATTGAACTTGGTGAACTTCAATCTTCAAAATTCGTTATAACCTATTATGGATGGCGTAACTCTTATAATTTGCCAGACCAAGTGAATGCGCCCGCCTATATATTCCCGACGGCGGATCGAAAAAGAAAAAGGGGAGAATAAAATCAACAATATGGAAAGCTGAAGTAGAGACCAAGAATAGATTTTGCGTTTTATTCCGAACATACGGGAGTGATAACGCACGGAAACTTTCGTGTCTAGGGATATTTGCACAGCGTTAATTCTGAATGTATCTCGTACTTATGTCTTTAGTTGGTGGTGACTGAAATGCTAGAAGAATTGTTCTCAAGCATTAATTGGCTAATCAAAAGAAACTGATGTAAATCTGTATGTTGTTTGTAAACATACGTATGTGTGAATATATAGTATTTTCTAATCTGTGGAAGTCGTGTTATTTATTTAGCCAGCAAGGATTGAGAGTTAAAATTGAGCCGCCTCTTCCCGATACAAGGAGAAGGAAGTAGACGACTAACTTTGTAACGACTTGTGTAAAGTTAAGCATTTAAGTGGAGGGCTTTGCATAATTGATGAAGGGACACTCACCCACGCCTAGATCAGGACTTTGACCTAGAACACTCGAGAGCGAGATAGCGCGTCGACCGCTCAACGCTCGTCCATCGAGGCGTTTTATTTAAGCTTTACGCCCACCGAGACGCTGAGAAACGCGGCAACAGACTCGTTTCCGGCGTCTCATTGGACGAGAACCTTTAAGATAACCTGCAGACTTCTGGCACGGAAATTCCCGCTTCGGTTCCGCGCGTTTGCCTGTAGTGGGCGTTACACCATTTGATTTCAATAGAAGCAGACAACTGTTGCCGCGTTTCTGAGCGTTAAGATTTATTTGTTTGTTTCATTTTGGTTCTCAGCAATTGTATCTAATTTTTAACTGCTTCGATTGTGCCTTTTTTCGTTATAATCATGCAACACCAAACTTTTTAAGCGGGTCTATATTCTTATTCTTTGGAAACTTTAGTCTATCTAATTATTCTTACCTTTAGAAAATTCCACATGAGTATAGCCCACTGCTATTCTTCCTCCACTCATAGGTAATGGAAATCATTTCATTTCTAGCACCCAGTACCTGTTAACTATCATCTGTCTCTCTCGTATCATATCCCACAGCGGACATAGCGGAGAGACATTCGAACGAGGAGCGAGATGTATGTGAACGCGGGGATCGTGGTTACGAGGCGACTTTATTCCCTTCCAAATGCCAGAATCGCTGAATGGCCACGCTCTGACTGATTGTATCGCCAGTCGGGAGCAGACGGGGACAATTCCGAGCATTCCGACTTCATTGTTGGGCCGGGCATGACACGGAAAGCGACCGTGGCAACTCCAGTAGCCGAAGGATCGATAATCGATCTCGCCAACTCGTGTGTTCTCGATTCCAACTGTTAGTGTTGCTTTGGGCGTTCAACATGCACTCCATTTAGACACGAACGAACGTTCGTACGGTTGCATAGGATAATGCACTGGTTTATTTATGTAGTGAGGAGACTTCTATTCACAATCTTCTCCAATTATTCAACGATGTTGCATGTTCAGCGTTGATTAAACGACTCGTTTAAGATGCTTTTCCGGTTTTCTACATTTAGCAAATAATTGCGAGGGACAATACGTGATGGAGAAATACGAAATTCTATCATTGTAATGGCTCGGTTCAATTTTTGTAGATATCATTTCTGCCCTAAGGAGTTTATTTTTCAACATATAAAGTTATTCCTATGAATTGCCTTCTGATTTGCAACTTAGGCAAGTGAACGTGTTTTGTCTTTGACTCACTAAGAAAAGGTTTTGTCTTTGTGTCTGGACTCATTGAGAACGTGCTTTCTCTTGGACTATATACGGTCTCCTTGCGAACCTGCTTTGTATTCAGCTCTATCTCATAATATTTCAAGTTTCCGTATCTGTTTGTCCAGAACTACTCGAAGAATTTATTTCAGCCATAGGCGGCGTTTTTAAGGGGGCTAGCCAGTTTCTACGCTTCAAATTCCCCGAGGAGAACATACGATATAGTATTCTCATATATAAATTATTATTTATGTCTAATCTTGTCTCCTTGCCTAAATTAATTTCAAGTCTGTGCTGCTGCTTCCATCTCACACCATCACCATGCTCTGGCATTCTTAACCTTCCGTCAATATCGTAGTTACACTCTCAGTTAAGTAACGGATGCTGCAACTACAGTTCTGCTTTGGTTCATCTAAAAAACTGATATAAGAGTTGCACGGAGAATGTATCGTAATTTTTCTATCTCCTCGAAGAGATTTAGGTTTGTTGCGTTCTTACATAACCTATAATGAGGTTAATTTGGATTTAGTAACACTGCATGTCGACGAAATAATGTTCCCAGTAATGTAATTCTCTCTTTACGCTCCCCAACCCCACCCCCTGTCTATTATTCTCTTGTTCGACGTTTATCATTTCAATGGCATCAACAGTTTAAGTTAATATACAGTTACAACATGGCCATTCATCTTCAAAAGAAAAAAAATCGTTAGAATTTATTCGGATGAGTTAATCTGCAGTAGTATATAACGGTTGGTAATTTTAAATTCTTTTAATGTACCGTGCTGGAATGTTGTCGCCGCCAGCGTTACTGATCCGACCAAACGCGTCGCTAATTAGTTTTTTCAATACAGAAGCTTTGAGTGTATATTTAGGTGTCAGCAATCATCCCTTATTTACAGTGTTCGCATTGAACAAAATGCTAGGGAGAAGAGGTCAGAAAGTTGTGAATTAAAGTGTAATCAAATCGTGTCATTACAATAAACACATCAATAAAGTTTACAAAGCATATTTATTGAAAACCATTGTCCATTTTTACAAAAAATACATTGTTGTGTAAGCATAACTTACATGTGCAGGATATTAGCTTTTTACACAAAGTTTTGCCATGCAAGTAACACAATTGTCACTTTCAAAATTAAGTTTAAATACTGAAAATTATTATAACTTTTGATGAGACTCCCGGCTGAGAATTAATATTTGGGTACGATTTAATGGGAATTGTCCATAAATATTGCATTAAGCCAGGCAGATTCTTTACAATAACAATTCTATATCGCACAACGGAGATATAGCTATAACAATTACCTTACACTCTGAGACTTCGGCTCACAGCTTAGAGTGTCTGCTAGTGTCAATGCCTCTCGTGCAATATTTTTTACTCGCGAGCTTCAACCTTGATCGCAACCGAATATTGCAAACACGTGGACCCTGGAGCCACTTTCTACGCTGTCTTTAGCGATAAGTGGCGAAGAACGTTTGGAGCTTTCGTGGAGGCATCAATCCCTGTGCCAGAGGCAAGCCATGATGAAAAAAAAAAATCTGTCCGGAAATTTAGCCGCGTCTCTGAGATGGAATCCGTTCTCGACAAAAGAGATCAAAAGACCGATATCTTAGATGTATTGAATACACGTTACCGCTTAACGAAAATCATGCTAAGAATAGGTAATAGAGAATGATGATAATTTCGAAAATTGAGAAATAAATGAAGATTGGCTAACTTACACCAATAACACGCTGTATTTATATGTTTCCTATATTGAAAATACAATATCTCCTTTCCATGTTCCTGAAACAAGTTTATTGAAACACTTATTTTATAAATAAGTTTAATATTTTTCATTGTTTATTCGGAACCATTGCTTCACTGAGTACCCTGTTTTTGTAGCAAGGAATGTAGTTCTCCAAAACGGAAGACATCTTTTTCTTCACCGTGTCCCCAACAAATCCTTTCGAACCCTCCAGAGAAGCGACTGCTGAGTGAACAGTTTTGAGGGTGTCTGTCAGTTCTGAGACATACGTCCCGTCGTGTAACGAAGATATCAGGAAATATGTGTATTACGTGTATTAAATGTGAATATGTCAGGAAATATGTAAATACATGCACTTACGGAGAAAAAGTATGTAAATATGCGTACTTTAAAATGCACCTTTCAGGCTCCATGTGGAATGAAATGCCAACATTTCACTGACTTGATCTAAAAATGTTATTCAGAAAAAAACACAATTATCCGGGCTCTACTTATAATAATGCATGTTAAGAGTTGTGACAAGGTCCCGGGTTCGAATCCCGGTCGGGCTTGGTTGTTTGTGAATGTCCATTCATCAATTTCATCATTTCATCACTCATCCCCATCTTCGCAAATTAGCTAAGAGGCACAAAACGCGAAGTAAAATAAACTAAATCAATCAATCAATGTTAAGAGTTGTGAATAATCTCATTCATAGCCACTTCCAGTGTCAAGTGTGTGAAGTGCTGGACTCAAGCTCGCCACCGAAGTTCCTGGTTTAGAGTTCTGGTCTGAGGATAAGTGTTAATTTTTGAGTTCCCGTTTACCAAATTAATCTAATCACCATTCATTACCATCGTTTAGATTAGCCAAAAGTGGCAAAAAGATGAATTAAAATTACACTTCAATGTGATAATCTTCGTGAAAGATTTTTGTTATGTTTAAGTCCACTTTACGCTCAAGCAGGTTAATCGGAACTGGACGTACATTTTAAAGTGGGATACGAATTGCTACGTTCCTCCACCGGATATCGAAGCCAGGACTCTGTGTTATAGTGGAAGTCCAGATTCGAACGCCAGGACAGTGTGTTATAGTTGAAGTTACGATTCGAACGCCAGTTCGGTATCTTTGACACAGCTCAAGAGGAAGCAGACCTGACGCGTATCTGGTTTCGAACCAGCATATGTTTTTCTGAGTGTAGCTGTTGTCACTAGTACCTGCAGTGTTTAGACATCCAGTAGAAACTACGACGACGTAACACCCCCAAGGTCTCCACAGTGAATTAAAAAAATAGTACAGCGAAGATAACCCAACAGCAACCTCACGTTAAGAAACTGAATTGGCAACCTCTCATTTACTCCACGTGGATTCGACAAGAGTTGTCAGTTCCTAAAACGGACGCTATTGGTGGGAAAGGTTTGAAGGGAGGATATGCTGGTCTCCACGCGGACGTGACCCTGTAACAAAGGAAACTGATTTTTCGCAACCTTCTTTTAAGTAAAGTGGCATTCGAATCATGACTTCAACTTTAATACTTCTGCATTTTTGTGTTTTCCAAATTTCACTACTTAAAAAAGCTTTGTTGAAAGGAAACTTGTTACAAATTATGTGACATGTAAAGGGTATTTTCAGGACAACGACCCTTCATATATTATGCAGATCCCTCTTCTTTCTGAATCTCTCGCACCCACATGCACAGAAGGTTAAGAGAGTAAGAAGCGGCGTTGTCGTGAGCTGATGTGATCCTTTCCACCTCCGCTTGGTGATTAATGCAGCACCGCCCCCCCCCCCCTGCTCCTGCACCAGGGCATGTCAAAAGAAATATCTTTGTAGATTAATGCAAATTGTGAAGTTAAAAAATTACGTCCCAAGAATGCAGGTTGCGGAAGGGAGAGACTGACAAATGGCGGAAGTATGCAACAAAAGAGCGAATGAATGAATTCAAGAAAGGAATAAAATAAAGAAAGACACGACAGGGAACCTCAAAACGATAAATTTTCAGGTCCATGTTTTAGACATGTATTATTCACAGAAAAAAAGTAGCGTGTGGTTTCAGTTGTTGTTGATCATGGTGATAAGTGAATTTCTTCTCATTGTATGCACATAATGAGCATGCTAATTTGTCACGAATTTTGTGGTTGTGTAGCTTTCACTTTTCCTTAGAAATATTTTATGAATGGCGATAGGAAGGTTATTTTTACCGTCTCCTAAATGTTTTTTTTTTTTTTTTTAACAGTACCTTTGGTTATATACACATGTCTTTATGGTAACGGTCAAGGATCTTTAAAAGGTACAGCCACCTACAATAAACGTGGGACATCTACTATAGCCCCTAACACACTCATGAAGTTCTGTGTTGCCTAACTACGGCGATAAGTGGATTTGAGTAGCAAATTTTCAATGACAACTTGTACCACCGCCGTAGAGTTATGCAACACACACAACACCTTGCAGGGAAGAGAGGATTTCAAGATACAATCTCCCGGTTTCGAATCCCAGTCTGGGTATGAGTTTTTTTTGTGAGTGCCCCTTTATCAATTTCATCGTATCATCACTCCTCATCGTCGCCATTATATAGCAGTGGCCGATAAGCAACGCTAAATAATAAAAATCAAGTTATTGGCTATACATTTTTAAGGAAGAACGATAATTTCTATCGTATTTAGCAGCTCAATCTGAATTCATTGTACAGATTTTATCCGCAAAATATATACAGTCGAGTCTCGTTTATCCGACATTCCGTATTATACGACATACCACCGGAAAAACAAAATGGTGTGCATCAAGAATTACGGAGGGTGTATTAAAAGAAATAAAAACTATGAAAAAGTGTGACTGTGAAAAAGTTAGTGCAGCTTTGTATGTTTGGTTTACACAGTTCAGGGACATTGAGCAACAAGAAGCTACTGGAATCGACATAATGATGCTGCAAAGATGGCGAGACTTGGCAGCGAAGAAACGGCAATTATCAGGAAAGCAGACTATGATCAATCATCACAGGACTGAACTTTTGAAGTACTGTACATACGTACTGTGTTTAACTTCAAATAATTCTGTAACTGTCAGTTCATTTTTCCAGTTATTTTTTCTGTATTGTTGAAAAACATGATTACTGTATTAGGTTCGTAATGTGTAAAATTATAACATTAGTTTGACGTTTAATAGGTTTTTTCTTAACATCTCCCTATTATCCGACGATCTGCAGGTCCGTTTATGTCGGATAAGCGAGACTCTACTGTAACTACTTTTATTGGTTACACGTATGTCCTGTAATGCCGATTGTTGTAAATTTATGACTCCCATTGACAGCCAGATCGATCGAGATAATAATTTAATTGAGTTTTTGTTTTAAGTCCACTTTATGCACAGTAAGGCTAATCTGGACTGGACCTACAGTTTTAAAGTTGGATCCGAACCACTGTGAAATGTGCCTTCATCGGGTAACGAACCCGGCGATGTAAATAATAAATATCCAGCTACAGCAGTAGTTGTATTTACGGTACGGACAGGACCACTTACAAGTGTAGAAAAGGCGAGGCTATTTGATTGAACAATCAGATTTGCTTACACTTAAAACAAAGCCAAGATGGGGCCTATACCCCAATTTTTCAGGTGTGATATGCTCTGATTTTTAAGAAATTCTGAATTTCTAGTGTAGAAAAGGCGAGGGCTCAACAGATAGATTTACCCATACTTAAAACAATGCCAAGAGGGGGCTATACCCCAATTCTTCCAGTGTGATATGCTCTTAATTTTAAGAATTTTGAATTCTAGTGTAGAAAGGGTGAAAGCCTCTCAGACAGATTTGCTTATACTTAAAATTATGCCAAGTTCCCATATGATCTTATTGCTTATAGTGTGTTTTTCTGTCAAAATCCCAGGAATTGAATTTTAGTGTAGCTCAGATTGATTCTGCCATGTATATTAATATAAAGCTTATAGTTACTGGGTTCTGAGGCCCAGTGGAGTGTGGTGCATAGCCCCATGGTTTTTATTGCCTTGCAATCAGGAGGCCTCTGGGTTTGAGTCCTGATAAAATGTGAAGCCTCTCCTGATGGCAAAATGTTAATATTGTTGCTTTGTAAGCAAAAGGCTCGGGTTTGAGTCCTGATAAAATGTAAAGCCTCTCCTGATGGCAAAATGTTAATATTGTTGTCTTGTAAACAAGGGGCTTTGGGTTCGAGTCCTGATAGATTGAAATATATACAACTGCCCACACATAAGATATTCACTGCTAGCTGATAATACAGTTGAGGTTTGTGTGTTGTACAACAGGATAATAGAACAAATATCTTCTAGAACTGCTCCGTGACTCTCTCATTTCTTACATCATAAACATATGATTTTTCTCCTATGAGAATAACGCTACAAATGGTGTCTTCGGGTAAAGCCTCGTGGAATTCACAGATAATTTTAATGTTTGTCCTGTCATTCACCACAACTTGTTTCCTTTTTGAAGTGTTAATTACAAACATGGGTCTCCGTGCCTTGAATTCATCTGGTGAATAGTACATATCAGTACTGCCAGTAGTGACCCTTTTGAAAGCCGAAAATGCCTCATATAATTTAAGAAAATCATCCTTGGAAATGTCTAAATTATAATTTTCTCTAGGAAATACCTCATTTCTGCCATTTTTAAGATATATATTTTTGATGTTGCAGTTATCAAATCTACTTGAATTTTTTTCCTGATTGTTGTGTCTTCCAGTCTGAAACAGTACCACTACAAAATCAGGCATGTCAAATTGAATACTGGAGAATGAATTTGTAGCATCAAATTCATAATATGTGCCAGATGCAGGCTTCTGTACGCATTGATATGTGTAAAATTGCAGAGGAACCTGTGGATTTTTTACTATATCAGCTTTGTATTTAAGAGCGTAACTGGCCTCATATTCAACAACAGGGATTCTTAGCTCCATAGTCTGAATAATGCATTTGCCTGCATCTGGTAAGGTATTAGGCAGAGCTTCTCCTGTAGTGTTTAATGTACTGTACCTCATCAAAGCATTATTATCATTGGCAGCTCTTCTAAATGTAATTCTTAACCCGCCCTTCCACATAATTTCTTTGTAATCCGAGAAGAATCCTGGCAACAGGCGCATGGGGAACAGCACTGTGTGGTTTTTAGATAATATTTTATCGCCAGCCTCAAATCCCCCTATTTTGTAGTATGAAGCCTCGGTTTTGGATAATTTTAATGTGGCCAAAGCTGTGGAGGTAATGCCGGGATAATCTATTCTATTTATAACAACGCCATGCTTTCTGATCTCAATTTCAGAGAACAAATGCGGCACAAAATTGTCTACAAGTCTTATATTTGAATTTGCCGGATAATCTGTTCCATCCAGCTTTACAACATCAAATTTGATGTATAGATCTGCTCTGTGGGGGTGTATAAAGCCATCCCCTACATCAAGATCAACCTCAATCTCTGTGTTGGGTTGATTTAAATTTGCAAATGTCCTCCTGTTTGGGGGGAATGATTGTAGCTCATAACTCTCAATATTTTCCATTGTATGTATTTTTATTTAAATGTTAATCTCTATGATTGCAGTTGTTGTGGCTCCAGCAAAATCAACTAATTCTTCTTTTTCATTAGTGACCATCAATTCAATGTAATCTATTCTGTTGTGGCACACAGGAAAATATAATGTTGGGGATGGATTGTAGATGATTGGCTCCATGAATTCGGAATTAGGTTTGAATGTTGCAATGATGCCGGTTTGTTTGTGAGTGCCTATGCCATTTGATTTGGTGATCATACCCTCGGCCACATTACAGTGAATATTCAGAGTCTCTATGGCTAAGAATTTGGGTATATTCATAGCAGTGTGTTTGATGGCAGCTTCAAGTTTTGTGTTGTTCTCAAAGCCTAACAGCTCTCCTATAGTACCCAGATGCACTGTTTCTGTAGCAGATACAATCTCTACTCTGTGAGTGACAGAATTTTGACTTAACACTACACCTCTGGGTAATTGAGCATTTAGAGTGGACAGATTATATTGCCCTGGAGTGATGACAATTTTTTGATCCCCTACTGCAATTGTGTTGTTGTGGTGTGTAATATTAGGTATCAAGTACATGCCGTAAAATGCTCTGAGAGCTATTGTTTTGGGATATACTATATCATCATGTAATCTAAGTTTCAATATTGAATTTTGGCTGGTGAGATGGAATACCCCCATGATGTTTCAGATACCACAAGGCTTTTTGAAAATTTTCAATTGATGGTTTATTTATTTGAGACATATATCTAAGAACAGATAAACACAAATGTCCGCAATTAATATCTTTGAAGTTTTGAACACGAGCATTATTGTAATAAAGATTAGGTGATTTTAAATATTTTATTAAATTTTCAGGTGGAACACCTCCAAACGAATCAAACACAAATGCCTCGTTGTTTAAATATTTAAGATAACAGATCCAGTGAGTGCCCTGATTTTTGTACTCATCCAAATTAACAATGCCACACTCTTTGTTGAGTGGTTGTTCTGGTAAAGAATCAGACATGTACACACCCCTAAAATGTTTGATGCCCAGTGGCTTGATCAAAGCTTCAATATCTTGGTTTGTAAGCGGCTCTTGTTTTTTTTAAACTTATTCATGGCTCTCTTAACACCTTTGCCTTTTTTCTCCATGGCCAGGTTATGGCGCCTCTGCTCATCTAATTCTGCCCTATTTTTCTTGGCATCTATTACTGTTTTTGCTATGGCAGCTGATCCCCCGGCCAAGCTCCCAACTGCCCCGAGAGCAGCTAAGATGGCAGGGATAGTAAATATGAATCCACCTACATGTGATTTTTTTCTTGATTGCTGTAATTTTTTTAATTGGGGGGTACTAAGCAACAATTTCATACCATGTCCCTTTGCAAGACAAGAGCTTTTTTTCTTGCGCTGCTTTTTGGTTAAAAGACTGTCAATAGTTTTAAGAGATTTGAGACCTGCATAAGGTATTTGATACATAACACCCTTGGCCTTCATTGTAGGTTTATTATATATATATTCACAAACCCCACCCCAGTTTTTGTTTGGTGCTCATAGCTATGGTGGTTCCCAATGCTGCTATTTTTTCACTCAAAGAAGCATCTTTGCTTACAAATCTACCAAATGCAGCCTCTTCTAATTTCTTGTCTGCAACATGTCTCTTGTCAAGATCAGAATGTGTGTTGTATGCTATGTCATGGTCTCTGCAAGCAGCATCTAGGGGATTTACACCAGGATCCCCTCTGTTTAATCTATGATCCAATTTTGTGCCTGGACCACAATACTGATAGCCTGGAATGTGTAGTTCAAATGGCAGCTTGTTTATAATGTCATTAACAAGCCCCCGGCCCTCAGAAATATTCCAAAATTTGGGGGGTAGAGTATTAATAATTTTTATGAGATATCCAATCCCCTTAGGGTCATTCACTATAAAATTAGACAATTTGGTGCTTATCATGTCCATAATTCCAACCTTTTCATTGTAAAAATTGTTGTTGCCAGCATTTTCCTCCCCAGCTATCACCAATAACCTATCCACAAGTTTCCTGACATCATCAACCCACACAAATTCTTTAGGCAGGGTGTTGTATTGTTTGATTCCACTGCCAGTCTTGATCTGTGACCATATGGGCTTGATTAAATTATTGTATTTTGCCCCACTGCTAGACTTGACTCTTTTTTGTGTGGGATCATTGTTCTGGTATAGAGCATCTGATTTTATTAATATTTCTTTGTAGTGCTCATAATCTTGATCTGTATAGCTGCCAGGCCTTTTCCTAGTCATCAGTTCCCACAACCCAGGTGTGCCGGTGTACTTAACAAAACCACCTTTTTCTCCGAGACGAGATTCTGAATAAACAATTATATCATCTCCCATAAATGTTACTCTGAAATTGCCAATTCTATGTATGATGCTGCCATCAAGCTCTGTGTCGGCATATAAGCCAAAGACCTCATCTTTATTGTCTTTAGGTGTGGTTAAATATTTTTGAGCAAGAAGACCCAATTCAATAGGATCCTGTGTAGCTTCAATTCTTCTAGGAGCAACAGGACTAGGTGTATGAATACTGGAAAGTGGGGTGAATGGATAATCTAATATGTTTCTTGCAGCTACAGGTACAAGCTCTGTGATCAAATCTTGATTTTGCTCTGTAACAGTTTTGATATTTTTACCTAAATTATTAATAGCATCAATTACAGGCTGTTCTGTTTGTTTGTGTTTTTCATAAATTCCCCGGTTCTCTGATTTCCATCCCTTAAATCTTTTTACAAGATAATCTCTTAACTTAAGATCATCAATGACTGGTCGTTTCATGGTTATTTATATATGTTTCAACGTCTAGAAAATCGTTGATTTTGTTTCTGTATTTTCCAGTATTAGGTGTTCTTGTCATATCAATTGTGACAAACCCATAACTGTCCTGGTTCCAGCACCTGCTGCAAAACTTGGAAAAATCATTGTAGCTCAAGTCCCCACCTACATATTCATCATGTATGTGTTTGAGGTTGGTATGATCTTGATGAAACACACATATAAAATTGCTGTTGTCTCGGATCAGCTGCTTCGGTATTTTAGAAAAAGTCTGTGCCAGGTAGAAGCAATCAATGTTTTTGTGTCGGCCCTGTGTAAAGAAATTTCTAACCTTGTTTTGATTATCCAGTATAATGTCATCAAACACAACAACAGAATTATCGAGACATTCATGGAGTGGCTTAACATCTGGTACAAAAGTGGCAATATCCAGTCCATCATATAGCTTCATCAGCTGCTGATATTTTAATTGTTCCAAGCTCTTAGAGAAGATATACAAGTGCCTGTTTTTCCAGTCTAACCAGTTGGGTGCCAATAAAAAATTATCAACCATTAGTGTAGTTTTACCACAAGCAGATGGCCCAACAATAAGACACCTAATATTATCAGGCAACAAGTTGCCATTTCTCTTATTCTGTTGTTTAGGTTCTGGCAGCCTTTTTATAACATCCCAGGTGCTCATATTATCACTTTGTTTGCATCGATCCAGCTGTTTTCCGGATGACCCAGCCATTTGACAAATAACTTGTTGCCTTTTCTGCGGATGATTTTTTCTATGAGATATGTGTCAGGCTGTTTAGTTTTGCTGAGTTCTTGTTCATAGAACCTGCCTTTGAGAATTTCTCCTCGATGATCTTTTATTATATATGTGTTAAGGGTCCCAGGTTTAACTTGAACCACTGTAAATAATTCTGTGCTCCAGTTTCTTGTAAAGCCTCTTTTGAATAAGTGCTTATATTTGCTGATTCTTACTTGATCACCCACCCTGTATTTGGCCTTTCTTGTTGTTGGCTGGTATTTAGGATAATAAACAGTCCTGATCAATTTTTGCTCATCAGATGAAGTTACTTCGGAGGGTTTCATGTTGATTGTGGAATGGACCGAATTGTTATATTTATGTAGAAGTTCTGGTAGGATTGTAAGCCATTTATAATTACCTTGGAGGGTAAATTGTTTATACATAAGATTTTTTAAGGTTCTGTTGAATCTCTCTACAATTGAGGCCTTGAGATCACTGTAACTCGAGTAATGTTTTATTGCCTGGCTTTTAATAAATTGTTGGAACACAGAATTATAAAATTCTTTGCCATTATCTGTTTGCAAATAGCGCGGTGATCTTCCTGAATGATTGATGATTGTCCTGAAGGCTTCTGTAACACATTTTCCAGTCTTGGATTTGAGTGGCAGAGCCCAGGCAAATTTTGAAAATGTGTCTATTACAGTGAGTAGATACTTGTAGCCCTTGTTGATTTTGTCTAAGTTTTTCAACTGTCCAGTTGACAACTCAATCAAGTCGCTTTGCCATAAATCATCTATGCCCTTTGTGACTACTGGCAGTCTCTTAAAATGATGTCTGGCCTGTCTGTGTAATTCATCAACAATAATTTGTCTAGACATAATATGTAAACAAGAATATTGCAACTATGGGGTGTTCAGCAGCTGAGACTGCAGGATTTTCTAAATATAATTTGTCCCCTATTTGTATTTTAAATTCCAGAGAGCCATCATCTTCAACATATGCTGTTTCTAATGTATTGGGGTCTGTAAAATCCTCCAACTCTACACTGGTGATTTTCACTTTGTTATCAGCATTTGTTATTGATAAGGTGGGGTAGTGGTGTGCCTGTGGCTGATGCCAATATTTGATTTTGATTGGTCTCAATGTGCCCCCAACAAAAAACTGGTAATAAAATTGTGCAGGGGACAGCATATATATTTTGCCACCTGGTGTAAATGGAGAATCATATTCTTTGTTGGGGATGCTGTACAATTCAAGAATTACTGTATGTTTTGGATTCTCGATTATGCCTGTTATTTCCTTTTCTGCTGTGAGCAATCTGCTTGTTACAGATTCAAGGTGCTCATTGATGGTCCTAACAACATCATCATGGCCTGGCTTGATTTTTATGTCCACAATAAGTTTCTTGTATTGTTGCACAATCTCTTGAAGCTGGGTGGCAAAAACAGACAGAGCATTTGCTTGATTGGATTCCATGGTTCCTAGCTGTTGCTTGATATTAGCTACAATTTGTTGCAAATTTTCAACAACTGCCAATTTTGAATTTTGAGCAGTAAGATCATGGACCTGTCTTCTGATATCCTCAAACAGGGCATGCAGTTCATTAATATGTTGATTGGTTGGTAGAGTGGCCACTGTCTGAGTGAGATGTTTGATCTCTGCTTGGATATTCTTGATATCTTCTGATTTCAATATCCTATTCACAGCTCTCTTAATATTTTTAAGTTCCTGTGATGTAGGAAGATTTGATACTGTATTTTGCAAAGATTCAAGTGCCAATTTTACATTGTTTAATTCAGAAGCATCAGCCACATTTTGCATAGCATTTTGGAGCAGGGCTATATCTGCCTGAGTGGGTGTGGATTGTTGTAAAATTTCAAGTTTTGTTTGGATATCATCGATCAAGTGATGAAAATGAGATAGCTCAGATTCAGTGTTGAGGTTTTCAAGCTTTGTGATCTGTTGCTGGACACTGACAAGAGTATCTACAATCCCAGGCAGGCGAGTTTCTTGTACATTTGCCAAATCACTTTGCACTGCTGCTATTGTACCTTCAAGATGGGTTATGGTACTTTGAATTTTTCCAAAATCTTCATATGTTTCAAGTTGCAGCTTGATGTTTGCAACACTCCGAGTTATTGCATTCAAAGCATCAGAAGATGGCAAGTTGTTCATAAAATTTTCAAGTGTCTCAATTTTTTCTTTAACCTCGGCTATGGCATTGTGCAGAGGATCCAGATTAGGTATTTGGAGTGATTGAATCTGTTCTTTCAGAGTGGAAATGACTAGATCAAAATCTTCTTGTGATTTTATGCTTTTGACAATTGTTTGGAGCTGTGCCTGGACATTATTTATCTGCTCTTCCAATTGCTGTTTCAATTGCTCGGAGTTGGTGGCCTGGGTCTTAAATTTGGCTTGAAGAGCTGCTACAGCTTCTTCTAAACTTTGAAAATTATCTAATGTTGCCAGATCAGTATATTTTTGAAGCAACAATTTGAGTTCGGAATCAATTTTAAGAAGAGGGTCCATGCATTGTGATTGTAAATTTGTAATTTCTAATTGAAGACTGGCATTGAGTGTGGTTTGTAAAGCTTGTAAATCACTTCTTAATTTCTTGACTCTGACATCAAGCATCAGAATCTCGTCACTGTGATCTTCATGCCTTGTATGGCCAAATATATCATTAGGCATTTTCTTTTACTGGTTATTTATTATAGAGTATCTGATTCTTAATTCTATGAAAAAGGGTATAAGCTTGTCATATGATCCAGGGACCTCAATATATAAGCAGTCACCAGCAGAAACAGTATATACAGTGCCAGAAATCATGTTTGAGTGCTTAATTCTATAAATATTTCTCCCTATTGAAATCTTGACTTCACCCTCAGGGGTTGTAATAAATTGCAATTGCCCACCTACAGGTAATTGGTAATGATTTAAATTATTGTTAAATATGTACAATGTTTTGCCTGTTTCATCATTATTATCTGTAAGTATGCTGTTCAGATGAATAATTAACAAGCCACTCAGTTTAGACATTACAGATTGTAAATCAGGAGAGGGTTGTGGTGTTGGCAGCTCCATAATAGCCTGTTTTTTGAACCCAAATAAGTTCATAGGCATGTTTATTTATTTCAAATCATGCTCTGTAATTGGGCATTGATTTCCACTTTTCAAATCACAATGCCCCCAAGGTAAAGTATGCATGCCACATGATAAAATGCATCTCTTATCATCATGTGGGTCCAGAGCCACTTTTCTTACAATATTGCTAGTCAGCAAGTGATTCTCACTCTGAATTCTATTTTCTGATGTTCTGATTGAACTCTGTGATTTGATGCAATTTTTATAATCTTCAAATACAAGCTCTTTTTCAACAGTTACTCTGCCAATTCCCTTGGCTTTTTTGACAACAGCACTACATGTTTTAAAACTGTACATCTTGGCACTTAACCCAGCAAATTCCACAATAACATCACCAAGTGTCTCATCTTTTAACTTGCCAGGCACCTTTTTGTTGTGGGGTTGAATTCTTGTATGTTCACTGGTATCAAAATATTTAAACAATTCAGGCTGTGACATATCTTGATAAACATCTTCTGTTTGAATTTCAAGAATAAAACTATCCGTATCCATGTACAATAATTTTACACGATCACCATAAAAAGGTTTCAGTACATCATAATACAATATTAACATATGTAATTTGGACAATTCCAATATCACAGCCCCTACATAAATAGGTTTATCAAATTTTATCTTTGTTTTCATCATGTTGAAAAGTGCCATGTGCTCATCATAAATTCTTCTGTAATTGAAGTTGGGCTTTGCAACCAATTTTTTGCTCCGGCTGGGGTCAGTAATTATTTTAACATCGGTATGTTTTCTGACATTTTCAATAGTTTTGCCATACACTGAATTCACCATCAATTTAAACAAGCTCTTATCAAATTGGCTCTTTGCAGATGTTCGAAGCTCCGTGTTTGTGTCAATATATGGTTTCAACCATCTTGAGTGCCTGAACCTTAAGACTTTTCTAACTTTGGTTACTTGAACACCATGACGCATCAGGAACTGGAGGTTTTTATAATATATGACATATCCCTGTTTCGGCTCCAGAGTCATCATGAGCTTCTTCTGTTTAGAGCCAGGTGAGCACTGAACCTCGGGAATTGGGGACAAATCAGAAAATTTATTGTGCAAATGATCTGGAAATATCAGTTTAGTCTCTAAGAAGAGGCCATATTCACTGTCATCAAAGTCCTGAAGATCTTCAATATTGAAATCTTCGACCCACTCAAGCCCTGCATATGGCAATTTATCCATCATAGCATGACCATAGAGGTTGTTTGCATCCACATAAAGTATATAATTTGATGGCCGTGCTGGATCATAATCAGGCATATACTTGTTATTTGCTCTGGCATATCTCTGGGAACATTGCACCATCCCTCCTCTTATACCTTTCTCCATAAACAGATACATATCTTGATCGTGGATTAGATCCAATGGCTTTTTGGTATTGAAAAACGTTGCGGCCCATGCTAGGCCTGGGGCACTGTAAAAATACACTGGGTCCAGTCCATAATTTTGCATGGAAGATTTTCTGAATGCTTGCAATATATCAGTTGAGAGAGTGACATCAAGTTTCAAATAAGCCATGTGATAATCACCAAATGTCTTGCATTTTAAACTCTTCCACATCAATTTGGCATGGTGATAATCTTCATCAGTAATTCCAGATCCTCTGATTTTGCTGTAAAATGCTTCTTGTGGTGGCAGGGAACACTCATCAAATTTAGAAAAATCTGTGACATGGTCATATGGATATACACCCTTCCGCCTAATTAATTTCAGGTCCTGATTTGGAAACGAGGCACGTGTGATTTTCAAGTCATCATCAGATAATTGATTTGCCAGTGTAGCCAGGCTAGCAGGTAAAAATCTGTAAGAATCAAGAAATCTTATGTGAATAGGAACACCATCAACTTTAATTATCTTGCTAATAGATATATATTTTTCATCATTTTCAGCTAAAATATTTAAATTCTGCTTGTCAAACCCCTCGTACCTGATCAGATGATGGAAATCATAATTGGATGCTCCATGGCAAAATATGGGGATAAATCTTGGTCTCTTGATCTTAATATTACAGCTATTACACAGGGCCTGTTTATATCGACCATCTGTATGAGAATGGTGTTTCACCTTGATATTTGTATCTGAAAATTCACAATCACATACCGGGCATTTTTCTGCATTGTTGAAATCCTCAATCTGTTCCTCTGTTAAAGGCAACATGGGTTTTGATTTTAATAAGACATTAGATGCTATGTCACGGCACTCATTTTCTATTCTATGTGCAAATATTGTGATGGCATCTGGTCCCATGTATGAGTATGGCTCACTAGCTACACCATCCTGTACAACTATATAACAAAAGCTGGAAGGTTCATGTAGCTGGTACGGTGTAATTGATGATTCTTCTGGATCTGGGCTACAGAATGCAAGAGATTTGAGATTTGATTCAGAATCCCAGACAATATATGCTGGGTGTTCCAACAAGGCTTCATACTTTTTGAATTTGCAATTTTCACTTGGATTGGGCATCACCATATGAACAGGTTTATGATTGCCACAGTATTTCAGATGCTCAATTAACTTGTTTTTGGCAATTTCTGCACTCTCTTCCCGAACCCCTTTCACCATTTTTTGACCATCAAATTCAGTTAAGCATCTTCTGCACAACTTAAATATTTTATGAGTTTTGTCTAGTTGTGTTCTCACCAAAGCTTCAAGATTATGTATCAGAGTGTAATGGTATGTATCATCCCCTTCAATTAAGAGCAGATCAATTGGAATAGCAGATTCATCATCAATTGTACTGATTCTGAGAGGATCTATCAAGCAATTGCCAGTGGAACAAGTAAATACATTAATAGATAATTGTTTGCCATTGATGTGCTTGGCCCTTTTTTCAAATTTATCAATATTCTGAACTGACATTGGATATTCCAAACCCTCCATTACATCGTCAAAAAGATGTTCATGTTGTTTGTAATAAGTTATTCTCTCAGGATGGCTTGAAACTGGATACAAAGCAGCTAATATACACCACAAAAAGCATTTCTGGTCGGTGTTTTTTATATTGACCACGGCTCTTTTGTTTTTGATATTAGCAGGTAATGGCACATATGTAGATCCTTGTAATGGGCTGAATTCAGAAATATTAACATATAACTTGTGTGATGAGCCGCATAGGCTCCATCCGGACTCTTTTGCCGCAAATTCAGAGTGTTTGATGTTCAATTGATTTATCAAATTGCCTATTATTGTATCTGAATTTGAATTTGAATATACAGGTACAGTTTCTGTTATGTGGGGCTGTGTAAATTTTGTGCCATTTGGCTTCTTATATTGTACAAACAATTTGAGGGAGAGCTTATAAGAGCCATTTTGTGCATTAAGAATTGCCTGGAGATTAGGATTTATACTGTTCAAGAAATTCTCAATGCCGCATCTTGGCTCTGATACAAACCGGTGATCTCTTAATTGACCGTTAAAACTGCTACGGATGGGTTCATGGCGTGGCTGCTTTGCTGCTCTGGCATTAAGAGGTGCTTCGTGCTTTCTTTTCAGACCAGATGTGGATGGTTGTAAGGGCAGTGCTGATGACTGTACATAAGAATTACACTTATGCCATTTGTAATATGCCTTGCTTAATATTTTATGGCATCTTGGACATATTTTCATGGCCTTTCTGCATTTCCTAGGCTTACAAATATGCCGGTGCCTAGCCCAATGAGAACTAGATATATTTTTATTACACTGATTGCAATATTTTTGTTTTGGCATTTTTTCTTGTTGTTTATTATATAAGATTTTCTGGGCTTCAATTCCAAACTTTATACTTAATAAAAATATCAGTTGGGTTCAGCAGTTAATGGCTGAGCTGGTGCTTTTATACCCAAACAACAGCAGTAACTAGGTTTTGGTGATAGTTTTGCTGATGTACAACATACAAACCTCAACTGTTTATCAGCTAGCAGTGAATATCTTATGTGTGGGCAGTTGCATATATTTCAATCTTATATCAGGACTCGAACCCAATGCCTCTGATTACAATGCCACAATATTAACACGTCTCCAAATGGAATATGCCCACATTTTACTAGGTTCTGAGACCCTTATGCAGACAAAATTGGATTTTGAACTGCCATAATATTTTCTAAGTCTTTGCCTAGGCTCATATTATCAGAATAGAATTGCTTTCAGCATGAAGGGGGTACAGTTCATTGCCACTGTGTGAAAATATGTTTTTATCTCAATAATCTTTGTTACACTTTTACATGTTACAGACATGTTACACGCACAGAAAGATTAATGACCCCTTCAGTGAATCATACAGAAAAATCATTAATGCCCCCTTCTAGCGTGTCTCTTGCGTGCCGGCAAGGCACGCAAACAATTAATTATGCTTACCCGCTCTTCTCCTATTGTATTGAGGAGGTGGTTATAAAACATAAGAAAATAAGAAAATTCAGTTTTTTGTACAATATATTATTGTAAAACACTTTTTACCAGGTTTTCAGATCTGGGAGTTGTATATCAACTATTCTCAAAATCTCACTTGTGGACATATTATTTTGCCACATGTTTTCAATCTTAAATATTTTATGAGGACTCGAACCCGGAGCCCCTTGTTTACAAGACAGCAATATTATCATTTTGCCATCAGGGGAGGCTTCATATTTTATGAGGGCTTAAACCCAAACCTCCACACCTAAAAAATTAGAGTATAAGCCCCTCTTGCCATTGTCTTAAGTATGGGTAAATCTATCTGTTGAGCCCTCGCCTTTTCTACACTAGAAATTCAGAATTTCTTAAAAATCAGAGCATATCACACCTGAAGAATTGGGGTACAGGCCCCATCTTGGCATTGTTTTAAGTGTAAGCAAATCTGATTGTTCAATCAAATAGCCTCGCCTTTTCTACACTTGTAAGTGGTCCTGTCCGTACCGTAAACCCCACTACTTACAGCAGCAGCTGCTACGTTCCCAGTTCACGAATTTATATCTTTGTACCCGAAGCAGTTTCCGAGTAATCAACAGAAACCCGATGATTGGATTGTTGAATAACTGACACAACGACTGGGACGATGGACATCGCATCATGTAGATAATTCAGACTTTCATCAAACCACCAAATGCACTTCTGGTTCGAATAGATTCGGAGATATCGAAGCGTTTAAAAATGTCATATGTTAACGTTCAATTGTTTGACCCTCACAGACAGATAGACAAGCCAATCAAGATAATTTATGTCGCATTAAACTAGAATCTAGTAGTTCATTTGTAGAAAATTTAATATCTTCTCATTTGCTAGTTCTCGAGATACCGACAGGTCACAGTTGATAAATTGTTGCCCTTCAAGGCCAGACAGGTCCAGGTGTTTTTTTATTGCGATGAGCCACATTTTTTTTGGTAGGTCTAAGACCATCTATCTATATCTATCTATCTATCTATCTATCTATCTATCTAAGATCTATGGCTTAGCAGTTTCTGAGATGGTGATAATTGGCACCAACAGATGGACAGAGATACAAACAAAGAGACGAACCGACAGTTAGACATACAGGACTGTGACGTAAAGTTACTCCTTTCTGCTTTTGCTGATCAGTATCCTAAAATCTCGATACATCGATCTAACGAAATAGTATCTTGCCCTTGTTTGAAGTGGGTGCTATTACAACAATGCTCAACTAGTTTGGTTTGGATTCAGTTATTTACTGTCCAATATATGGCGCTACTTGTTTATTCTGCTAGTATAAACAGTTTGGTTTGCTTTCAGATAACGCGATCGATTCTATGATTCGTCCAATTTAAAGGACAAACACTCTGTATATAGTAGAATGGAATATCATTCTTACATTTTTCTACAAGTGCACTGAACTTCACTTCGTATAGCGACAGTCGGATGTACAGCGTGTCCACAAAAACATTCCGTGATTATAAACGACTACAAAGTTTTAATTATGTATATTACGAAATTTTTACCGATACCATTCGAAAATAAAAGCTCAAAGAATTTTAGCGGATGTGTAATTGTTGGCGTTAACTACAATAGATGGCATAACAATAAAAGAATGAAGAAAGGAAAAAATAGTCAAAAGTAGCAGAAAAATACAAAAACATTTCCTTGATTATAAACACATATAGCATCGCTCTCGGTACTCATATTTATATAAAACTGGTGCCATTAGAAGCAGAAACTCAAAGAAATGTTAATACCTAACTACCTACCCCACTGGCATTCAATGTGTGCTCCTCGTGTCATGCTGCAAACATCAAGGCGATATTCCCAGGCGTTCCAACGTATCTACAGTAACGGTCTCGATGGCGGCAATGATACGACGTTTCAGATCTTCCACACTGAACTGAAATGCAAACCTAACCATCTAGTAAACATCAACAGTAACACAATTTGCTTCTAACAACAATGCCATTTATAATAACACATTAACAATCGAAAGATCTTTTGGTGTGTTCTCTCTTGTCCACCATTACGTTTCTTCTTATCATTATCATATTATTTGAAGTTTCTTTACAACACTCATTAATACAGCATTGTACAGTGGGATCCACGAGTGTTACCGTGCAAATTGTCCATGACTATTTTCATTAATTTTTCTCTTACATCCTAAAATGTGTTTTTCTGCAACTTTTGGCTATTTTTTCCTTTTTTCATTCTATTATTGTTACGCCATCTATTGTTGTAGTTAACGACAACAATTACACATCCACTAAAATTCTTTGAGCTGTTCTTTCGAATGGTATCGGTATGAATTTCGTAGTATAGGTACATAAGTAAAATTTTCTGGTCGTTTATAATCACGGAATATTTTTGTGGGCACGCTGCAGTAGTTACATTGAATTGAATCGAATTGTTGTTTAAAGTCCACTATATGCACAGAGAAGCTAATCGGGACTGGACCTACAGTTTAATGGAATCCGAACAACCGTGCAATATGCCTCCACCAGGTATCGAACACGGGACCCGTTGATTACAAGGCTATGACGTACCAATGCAGTAGTTAAACTAATAGTGCATGTCGAATATATGCCCATCCAAAGTTTGAGAATAACCCTTCATTATATAATGTTTTCGTAGGAATTAATGATAAATACATTTTTCTTAAATTTCACCATTTTAACGAAAAACTAAACAGATGGAAGAAATCTGTAGCATTCATCGGTCGTTCTGTTCCCAAGTTTGTCTAGAGGAATTGCTGGATCTGGCGCTGTCAGTTAGAGGCGCCAGACGCCTAGCTCGTAATTCATGGAGCTGAAGGCCGCGGATTGAGGCTACAGCCACTAAAGCAGAAATGCTTTTGTAATTAACGGACTCTCATTGTTCCAGCGACCATCGATGCTATTTCGAGTCTTTCACTGTTCCCATATTCAGGCGATAAGTCTGTTTCTTTCGGATTTGCACTATGGTGTCTGATGGTTATGACCAGGGAACGGGTTTATATGTAAATACATATTTACGTATGAAGCTGAAAGCGGTTATATTTTATATTATCCTTGCGCATCATGGCATGTAGACTCGAAAAATTCAGTTTTTATTTTCCATATTTGTACATATTTTAAGTTCTGACTCATATTTTTCATATTTTACTTATTTTTACATATTTTTCATATTTTACTTATTTTTACATATTTCCATATTTCAGAACATTTCTCAGTATATATTCCATATTCGCACAATAACTACATGTTCCCTTGTGATCGAAAGAGTTGGGTGGATTTCTTGCGAATAACTGACAAATTTGAAATTCACTCCCATTATTTCTTGCGATATTGAACGCAGTTTTAGTCAATATAAATCAATCTTAAAAGACAACAGAAGGAAATTCACGTTCAAACACTTGCAACAAAATTGTGTTATTCATGATTTTGGGGACAGAATATGAAAACGCATATATTTTGTTGCTTTACAATTATAGTCAATGTAATCGTACTGCATTTCATGTAGCTCGTGTACTGTCTTATATTATTAAAAAGATAAATCTCTTACAATTTTAAGTACATATTTAACTCCATATTTTCGTGAAAATAACTAAATATGTATTTACATATTTAACATATTTTTACTACATATAAACACGTTCCCTGGTTATGACCTACGCACATGCGCATTAACGTCCACCTGCTTCAATATTGCATTGTGTAACTTAAAGTTCACTTTATTTACGGAGAGCTTGGAAGTTGGATCTAAAACCACTATGTGCCTGTTATAGAACCTAGGGCCTCCTGATTACAAGGCAAAGTCTATACTAATACGCCGTCGAGAAGGCCCTGTGTCTCAGTATTACATACAATTCGAAAAGAATGTATGTGTGTTTGTGTATATTCTGCATACGGTATTGATTTAATGGCTTATATAATAAAAAAAGGAAAGGGCTCCCCTGTGCATAGCACCACGCCATGAAAGCGTATAGGGGGTGTGGGGGTAACGCCCCACACTTTCTTGATCCGGTCGTGTGTGGGGGTGATGTGATCAGCATCACGCCCCTGACCGCCTTTACCCCCCAGGGTTTCCCTCAGGTACCCATGTTATTCGACGCTGGGTGGGCGCCGGGGCCGCTTCCATCGTTAGAAAACTTCCCGGATTTGAACCGGCCGGGGATCGAACCCGGGACCTTTAGCATGGTAGTCAGACGCGTTACCGACTGAGCCACCGCGGCCATTTAATTTATGTCCTAATCATTAGCCTTGTCTTACCCTTTCCTTCACAACATCCACTCGTATTCCACCCCCACGCCCTCCCTTCCCCGGCGTCATTCCATACTAATAACCTTCCATATTTGTTCTAAGTTTATGCTTGCAGATCAGCTTTGTAATTTGTTTTATCTCTTGCCGTTGACGTGCATTCTTATACTTCTACTCGTTGTTCCAACCTTCGTTTATGTCCAATATGCTTCTCCCCATTCAGTTTTGGTCACCCAGACACTTCAACGAATGTATTGATTTCTCACCTAACATGTTCACATCGCGTTACCTGCACTCGTTATTGAACTTTTCCTTGAATGTAATAGTTACCCTTCGGTCAGAAAGTGTCCACGCTATAATTTTCTATACCATCAAAATTGCAGCACTTCTATTTGAAGCATTATCATCAAGCTGTCCATTCCCTTGCACTAGTGAGCCTGTATATACTTATACTCTCTTCCAGGAGTCTGTGGCGCAAATGAACGAATACAAGGTCTCTTTTGAAGTAGAGAGTCGAGAGGGTTCGACCAGTAAATGAGTGGAGGGGAAACTGGAAGGAGGGCAACGCTCGCCTGCTTTGTTTCGCTCACTCCCTTCCTCCCCTTTCTCTACCGTCATGTGCGGCGTTGCTTCACAGATTCCTGGGACGTATACTCTGTCTCTGAAATCTCTGGAGCAAGGCCGCGCATAACGGCAGAGAAGGGGAGGAAGGGAGTGGGCGGAGAGCAAAGCAGTGCGCCTTGCTGACAACGGCTGGTTCATTGGTCGAACACTCTCGAGTCAATACTTGCGCAGAGATTTGTTTTCGTTCACTCGCTCCAGATATTCCAGGGATAGAATTTAGCATAAATATTTTATTTTATTTTATCTACGACAGCTTTCTCCTCAAATCAAGTCTGAAACGTCACTTCGCACCATCTCACATTTCATATATTGCATGTTTTCATTCTACAGCCCTCAATTCCTAAGACATCCAAATTGTTATTCCTTTCTTTTATTTTTGAAGTTTTATATTAAAGCCTTGTTAGAATTGGCGTACAGAACTACGTACGTGGAACTGGAAAACATCAGGGGGTTTCGACCAAAAATCTCCCGTATGCGAGTCTGTCACTTCAAGCGTTGCATGGCAAGCACGAGGAAGGCTTAAAAAGAATCCTCGAATGAGGTTTTCAGTCGTTGCCGGCGTTTGGTGAAACCTTGGGGGGAAAAAATCGTCCACCGCCTCTAACTTGTTTCCTCAGCCGTCAAAGCAGCTAACAAGAACAGCAGAGGCTTCTAATTTGGAAACAACAGCGGAGACTGTTCCAGAGGGGATCGCCTTTATTTACAACCTCCCCCTCTTTCTCCCCCCTTTCGTCTTCCGATGCAAACGTCATTGTACTTGCTAAATAAATTGGTCGCCCTCATTGGTGCTGAGAACCCTCCTTCTGGCCCCTTCCTCCTGCCAGTTAGGTAAACGAGCAAATCTTGCGTCCTGAAAGAAAAGTCGGCTTTGTGCAGGAAATTGAAATGCCGCTGCATTAATCAAAGTAACGGCTGCTTCATTTGGAGAAGGAGCGAGACGGGGCTTTTGTTTTCTTCTGTTACGGGGCTGGGAATCGCAGACGGAAACAAAAAATCCTGCTGCCATGGTAAAAAAATCGTATAGGAAACCCTGATGACATTTTCATTTGTTTAGAACTAACACCTGGACAGAAATTTTTATTTCGACAAGAACTACGTGCAACATTTTTGTTTTTGTCAACAAAATTATATTTTGGAAGTAAGACAAAACACACTCTGTGCAGAATCTCTGGAACGGGCGAACGAAATCAAGTTTCCGCGCAAGTAATGACTCCAGAGGGTTCTCGGAGTGTACAGGGATGCCCTTTCCAAAGACACTCAAGTGTCAACCTGCCTTCCACTAAGTACACCCTCGGCTGCATTTTGCAGACCAGCGAGGCTCTGGCGTCTGGGCTCAGAGCCAGTGTAATCCTTTGTGGGGCTCGTTTCGTGTGGTCCATACGTGTTTGTGATTGTCCCTTCACCAATCACGTCTTATCATCATTCATCCTCACCTTCGCGATTATCCGAAAGTGCCATAACAAGCGGAGTAAAATAAAGTGAATCAATCAGTCAAGAGGCCTCAAGCAATGAACGCGTGAGAAATGACCTCATGGAAGAGAAAACACGGCTACCCACTCTACCCATTCGCTTTCTCCCCTTTTCTACGGTTATGCGCAGTCTTGCCCCACAGATACCTTTACCCCTCCCCGCTTATATGATTCTCTGAAATGCATTAGAGTGAATATTTGACACAAAAGCCTGGGTTATACAGTATTTGCGAATGAGGTTTATCATGATATTCTTTGTTGTTCTGCTATAAACCTATTACCGTAACTTGAATGCTATATTTAATCATAATTGTAACCGAACATCTTGGATTGGCATACGTAATATTTACAAAGCTGTAATAATTGGATGTATTATGGGGTTTTACATATACACTCTGCAGCTTTCAATCCGTAATGAACATGCTAAAGTTTCTACTTGTGCGTTGTTCAACGGTTCACTAGGGTATGCAAGGTTACAACACTGCTGAATGGGGCTCTCTTCACAAATTAGGGTCAAGGCGCTAATGCGCACACAAATATCCGGGATTCAACACCGGGATCCCCCAAAATGAGAATTCCTGGGTTAAAATCCAGCGTAATGTGCTGTTTATGCGAGCCTGCATAATTGCATTCAATATCCATTCGTCCTCATGGTCGCGATTAATCCACAGGCCGGAAAAATATGTTAAATAACCAAAAATCAATCAACCCCCCAATTGTTGAGTGAAGGTAAAGGGAAGTGGTAGACAAACTATATATACACTCCTCACAAGAAGTTTGGAATATTGTTATACGTATTAAGCACAGAAGTTTGGAATATTGTTATATTAGGCGATAGGTTTTGACTGATTTGGTATTTTTTAAGTCCACTTTATGCACAGTAAGGCGCTAATCGGGACTGAACCTGAATGTTTAAATTGGAATCCGAACATTTATGTACCTCCACCGGGAATCGAACCCGGGACCCCTTGATTAGAAGGATACGACGGTTAGGCGATAGGTGATAGGCAGGGTGGCATATGTCAGCGAAAACACGACAACGTGCTGCACACAGACATTATGTGTGCAGATCTTGCCCACCAAGTATTGCATAATGCAACAATATTTCAAACTTTTTGTGAGAAGTGTGTAAAAAAGTGTTTTGAAATCTTTAGCTGCCATGTGTATCAAATTGATACACAGGATGTATCTTGTTGCAGGCCACGTGTATCAGATTAATACACAACTTGCAAGCAACGTGTATTGTTCTTACACACAACTCCTTTTGAAAACCATGTGTGACATTCCTTGGCCTCCTGGAAAGGCCGTGTAGTCTTGGTTTCTGAGTTTTCTCACAGATGGCATTGGAGTAAAGTTTTGAAAGCAACTAAAAAGCGTATCATACAGGCCGTATGCATAATAAATACACACCATGAAATTGGCTCCGGCCTCCCACACGAAAACGAAAAATTCAGCTAGCAGTTAAAATATTAAATAGTTTAGTGTAACATTAATTACATAATCAAAGTTCAATAATCAACTCCGCATTTTTATAATGCATCGTGTATCATGAATCCTATGGCCATCCCTGTATCACACTGTGGGTAAATTGATAAATACTGCTCAACTTAAGTTACTTTCAATAGAAACAATCTTCTTTATTTAAACACTATTGGAGTGATGGAAAAGACATGTTCTTTTTCTTGCCCACTTACTAAACTGAAAACAGATGGTTTCATTTCCGAATGGCGATTAGGAATGAGCTTTGATTCTTTAAATAAAATCCGCATTCTTGAACATGAATTCCTTTCACGCTATCTCAGTAGCGAGATGACATGTCTGTAAATCGCGGCGTTATCTACCGGCAACAGAGCCTCTGGAATATCGAGTACCTGAACCGCGATCCGATCCAAGATCTAAACCTCTCAACTAAATCAATGTTATCTGCAACCAGCATTTAAACCTGCCTAAGTTATTGTTCGGGATTTCGAGTTGAGACTGAAACTCTGAGGATAAGAATGGTTGTCATGGAGACGGATTTACAGGCGAAGTCTACTGACTTCTGCAAGTTGGAATGATATAATTTCCACTGCTTAACCAAGATATGTAACCAAGATATTTGTTTGTTAATTCGTTTTCATCACCATACGACGTCTACTGTGAGTGTTGCCAGACATTTTTATTGGTGGACGTCAAGTCTTTGATATAAAATTGAGAAGTAGAAATAATAATTATTTTATTTATTAATAATAATTTAATTTATTGCCAATTTATTTTTTGTTGTGAATACGATTCTACTCGATAGGCCAGATAAGTGATTAACCGGTACAACAGTTTTCTTTATTTTCTTACAATTCATACCGCTCATATACTGAGGGGAAGTGAGTGCAGCTAACAGCTGTTAGGAGCAGTGCGTACTGCTTTGCTCCGCCCACTAGCTTCCTCCCCTTCTCTGCCGATATGCGCGGCCTTGCTCCACAGATTCCCGCTACTGAGTATATACTGAAATGCATTTTTTCCACTAACTTCTATTTTGTCATTAACATTTACACACTTCGTCCAAGAAAATACTTTGAAACTCAGGGGGAAATTTTAGTCACAAAAAACTTTTTTGTTTTTCTTAATTAAGAAAACTTATCAACCAATTTTGCCTAGGTTTAAGTGGTATATTGTGAAAATATGAAGATCTTATCTGGTTCTTGGTTTCTCGAGCTACATCATTCTTTCTTCCTTTTGTTATTCTATTAGAACGCTAATTAACCGAAGCTATCAATCTTTTTCAAAATGTGTAATGAACAATACAAGTTTCTAAAGCTAGTCGAGTGACCCCCCCCCCCCTTTTCCTCGTAACGGCCATGTCAGTCACACCTATCCATGAAGTAGTTAACATGGCTGAAATGCGTTTACATCAAATTGCAAACCAAACAAGACAACCAAAACATTTCTCGGAACGAACAAGTTTCTGATCTCCACCCACAATTTCTGTTGGGAATCGAACGTGACTGTTGTCATTCTCTCCCCCCTTATAATTTCATTTTCCAGGAACTCTCACAAGTGGTTTCCAAAAGCGGCGTAATATCTCCGTCAATAATAAACGCTGCTGGCAACCGTGGTACACGCCCCTGAGAGTTAGGCAAAATTCATTAATTGTTGAGTTGGGTTGCAGACGTAGAGGATAAAGTTTAAGCCCTTCCAGGGCCGATATGAAGCGCTAGAGAGAGAGAGAGAGAGAGAGAGAGAGAGAGAGAGGCAGAGGCAGGCAGTGTTTATTAAGACCGGGTTGCATGACCTCCTAAACCTTCTCAAATGTAGAAAGTGGAATTTTCGACCCCTTCTGAATGACAGTGTGCGTTGTGTGTGGCTACGAATTTGCCAACAGATGACACTTGACGAGGTCTTTGGTCAGCAAGGGATTTCGATGGACACATCGTGGCTGTTTGTCAGTGACGTCCGGTGACAAATGGCTCTTCCAATGATGTGGAATGACGCCGAAAGTAATGGTTCCACGCGGATTACCTCTGCTGTAGTGGAAAACGATCCGCTGGCAAACATCATTCATGGTAACCTGAAACTGGAGGCATATTATATCCTTATCTTTGTATTTATTCCCAACGTGACATAGGTTCATTCTGCAACAAGTTAATATTTTCACTATTTCTTTCTTTTTATTCAACTACGTATCCTATTTTATAAATATTAAATATCTTAATGACAGTATGTGTATTATTCCAGAAGAAAAATCACTTTCGTAATATGCGAGCGTGATTTGTATGCCTGTTAGCTCCACACACTATAAAGCCAATTAATTTGTTATAATTGTGGGTATTTAAGCTGTGCAGAGCCATTTCTTTCGCCCAGTCGTATAGGTGTACATAAAATTATACATAAACGCGATTGTATACTATATACATACACATAATGTGTGTGTTAAAATAACTTATAAAGTATTTAAAATGCTACATTGTTTTGCTGACTCATTATTTGGCGATTGTTATGGAGTTTCGTATCCCTAACTTTCATTGTTATTGAATATTCACCTCCTTCTTGCAGTATGTATTCTGTGACCCTCGCGTCTGTCGCTTGGAATACAGTATATCTTGTGTAAAGTCTGTAGTCCCTACAAGGGCCGAAGGGCTCTTTGGAAGGAAGGTGTTACCAGTGACGTAAGACTCCTGGTCGTGGCTCATCCAAGCATCTTATGTACCAACAGTACTGATTTAGGGCGGGGTCCGAATCGGCAGCAGATGTCGCCTAGAGCTCGGTTCCATCCAAGGAATCAGCCTACCTTCGTTGTTCGAATTGGCAGCAAACGTGGAGTGTGAGGGGAGAGATGGACAGATGCACGCTTCAACTTGCTCTGGTCCTGCGCTTGGCAGCCATGTTGCAACTTTCACTTTGCAGAGACAACTTCTACTGAATAGACGATGTAAAAGTGATTCTTGGACATTTTATCGATAACACTGAATGTAGAGAAATTGTAAATCAAGAAATCACATGTCACATTTTTAATATGTAGTATAGTATATGTGAAAATCATTGTAATGTGTGGTTGGCGTCTTCCTTCTGCTTCCGTTCTGCGCCCCAGTGCGCGGTGGGTGACGTTCGGGCTGACACCTGGCGGGAAAAGTGACAACCGTACTGAAAGGGAACATGTAGATTCGGACGACTTCGACAGCAGATGAAAGCAACAGGAGAGAACGGGACGGAGCGGAGCGCTTGCCAATCCGGACACTGCCCAGGACTAAACTCTCGGCCATAAAAATAGGCGGCTGGTTCCCGCGCACTGTGTGGCAACGTCAATCGGGCTGCGTTGTCTACTTCGAGCGTCTCTCCGGGGCACTTTCGTGCCATCTCTGGCCTTTCGAGCAAATACTGTGAGATTGTGTATCACACGGATTACAGAGACCAACTCTAGAACTCTACAACAAGATTTTTCTCCTAAACCTCCGAAGACGCGGGGTTGTGCTCCGACGTGGCGACAGCGCGAACTTTTGCCACCCGCCTAATTTCTTGGCCGTGCGTTTAGAATGTGTTCTTAAGCTGCTCAAGAAATGTTAAACTTCTTGGTCGATGGTGTCTTCCAAGGGTTCAATCTCCAAGTCCTCTTGAATCTACCTGGTGTACCGATTGTGCTCGCTGATAATTCTCGCTGCCTTGTTTTGGAGAACTTGTAGTTTATGCAGGTTGGGGTGGTATATAGTATGGTTGGCCGTACCGTGGTCTTGTAGATCGTGATGCAGGTTTCTGAAGATGGTTGCTTTATGCTGTAGGTCCTCGACGTGTTTTCTGGTTCCAGGTTTGATAGAGGCACATAAGGGTTCGGAACACATTTTAAAGTGAAGATCCAGTTCCGATTAGCCTTTCTGTGCATAAAGTGGACTTTGAAAACAGACTCGAAGAAACTCAACGTGTTTTATGAAGCAACTTCACTGACGCATGTATTAATTATTTATAAATATGCCTTTCAATCTGCTTGGCGTGGGAAAGTGTAACATATATTCTGACGATAGTCATGATCACGGATCTCGATTCGTGCAACTTCACTCAAGTACTTCATTATTCACTATTCATCATCACCGCCACTATTATGTATAGTATAGAGAAGTAGAAAGAAACAAAATGTAACTGAAGCCACTATTTTTGTAATACTACCATCTATTGGTACTCTTTTGTGTAAAAAATATTTGTATACCACTGGATGATCAGGTTATCTTATGATTAAATCTAACGTTATTAATTTCGACCACATGCGTTCCTTTCTATGTTTCGGCCCCACCAGATGGTCTCACCGTGATGTACTATTATTACTGCAGATTCCTGCAACATGCACACTTGGTGCTCGTAACTTAAGGGGAAGATTTGGGAGGCAGAGACTCAGAATGAAGCTAAACTGTCCGCGTCGAGGTGAAGAGGAAAAACTGCTTCTTCTTCGGCCACCCGCTCCATCTCCCGAGATCAACGTGTCTCCATAGCAACCTCTGAATTAGATGGCTTGGTCGGGCGACACATGTTACCTGGAACCACCGGCTCCTCAAGTAATTCGTTTTGAACACGGACGATGGTGGAGCCATCTCTACGGTAGTCCAGGAAGCTTCGCCGGAAGTTAATGCCAAGTAATTTATTAACGGCGACACTAACGCCCCCCGGAAGGCGATTTTCGTGACATCAGCTGCTCTGGAAGTTATCGGGAGACTGCGACTTCGTTCCAAAGGCACTGCAAACGGCACCTTCAAGGTAGTAATTAATTACTCAAAATTAATTCCTGAGCTAAGAATTATAGGTGTGAAAGTAGCAGCGACCTCAAATTATAATGTTTGCAACATACCTACGATGCAGTATCTTGCATTCTTCTACCTATTTCTTAAATGGTTGGACTCGTCCAATCGAGGTAGGTGCCTCTTTCGTCGAACAATACTCTACTTGATGCAAGAGTGTCAGTGGGGGAATTTTAAGCATTTCCTTTTGGGCAGGATGTCCACTTAGAGGCGTATTTGTGATTTCATTTTGTGAGTAAGGTCTTTTGGGTATATCAATTTCTACGTACTATATACCGGGTGGTCAGAATTAAAGTTACCTAACTCAGAGCCCGCTGTAGCCTGTTTGAGGCATCGTAGAACTCTGAAATTTGGTGAATCCACTATGCAGACCATGGGGAAGAGGATGGCGATAAAAAAAGAAGTTCAATTTTCCGCCACCAGGTTGAAACGTGGCGATGTACTTTCATGATTAAGTGAGGTAAAGTGCTCCCCTGTGCTTAGCACAACGCCATGAAGGCGTATAGGGGGTGTGGGGGTAACCCCCACACTTTCTTGATCCGGTCTTGCGTGGGGGTGATGTGATCAGCATCACGCCCCTGACCGCCTTTACCCCCCAGGGTTTCCCCCAGGTACCCATGTTATTCGACGCGTTTATTTTCATAAAATTTGTGGATAATAACCAAACGTTCTTGAAGCGTGTATTTAGCCATTATGAATTGTCACAGTATACTAAACACAAATGACAACTAGTAACAGTTATAACATTTGAAGCATAGTTGCCAGTTTATTTCAAAATCATATAATAATCTTATTGGAAAACCCTTTATTAAAGTGTTCACAAGAAATGTGTAGGCAGGTTAGATGGGGATTAAATTTGAACTTGGTAGTAGAAGTTTGGTTAGATTTTCGGTGTTATTCTTATAGTTCGATAGCTCTTTTAGTGTAGGAGTTTGGGTTTTCTTAGAATGTAAACGTAGTAAGTGTTTCTAAATTATACGTAAATGTTATCAAAATATTTAATGACCAAGGTAAGAACCAATGTTCTAAGATACTCGGAACCACAAGGCACTAGTTTAGTTTACTAACTGGTAACATGTCGGGTGGCCAGAATTAAAGTTACCCAACTCGGAGCCCTCTGTAGCCTGTTTGAGACATCGTAGAACTCTGAAATTTGGTGAATGCACTATGCAGACCATGGGAAAGAGGATGGCGATAAAAAAGTTCAATTTTCCGCCACCAGGTTGAAATGTGGCGCTGTACTTCCATGATGGGTTGTAATAATGACGTAAAGTGCTCCAATAGGTTATGAATTTGCCTTTACCTTGCATTCTCGCAATAAACGAGAGATTATTTTCTCGCAACTTTCAGCCACTAATGTCTTTCTAATTAATAACTCAGCTAAATAACTTAATGTGATTATTTGTACAACCCATCATGGAAAACCCAAACTCCTACACTAAAAGAACTATCGAACTATAAGAATAACACCGAAAATCTAACCAAACTTCTACTACCAAGTTCAAATTGAATCCCCATCTAACCTGCCTACACATTTCTTGTGAACACTTTAATAAAGGGTTTTCCAATAAGATTATTATGATTTTGAAATAAACTGGCAACTATGCTTCAAATGTTACAACTGTTACTAGTTGTCATTTGTGTTTAGTATACTGTGACAATTCATCATGGCTAAATACACGCTTCAAGAACGTTTGGTTATTATCCACAAATTTTATGAAAATAGACGTTCTATTGAACTTGAAACGGATCATAATTTTGGGCAATAAATTATCTTCTCAGATGAAGCTCATTTCTGGTTAAGTGGATATGTTAACAAAGAAAATTGTAGTTTTTGGTGTGAAAACAATCCACAACAGATTCACGAGAAGCCATTGCATCCGCAAGAGGTCACTGTATGGTGTGGTTTATGGCATGGTGGTATCATCGGACCATTCTTTTTTTCCAAAACGAGGTAGGAGATGCAGTTACAGTGACTGGTGAGCGGTACTGATTGATGTTAACAGATTTTTTGTGACCAAATTTAGATTAAATTGATTTGGAAGACATGTGGTTCCAACAAGACGGTCCTACATATCACACTGGTAATGCCACTATCGACGTATTGCAAGAACAGTTTGGTGAAAGAATAATTTCAAGAAATGCAACTGTTAGTTGGCCTCCAACAAGTTGTGATTAACTCCTTTAGATTGCTTTTTGTGGGGTTATTTGAAATCTATAGTCTATGCAAACAGACCACGAACCCTTGACGCATTACGATTGGACATCGAACGCTGCATTCGTGACATTAGGGCCGAGTTATTGCACGAAGTCATCGAAAATGGGTTCATCTAATTCACTCGTGTGCACGAAGTTGAGGTGGATACTTAAATGATGTGTTATTCAAACCATAATGTAATAAACTATGCTTAAAAATAATATATAAAATGTTTGGTTCTATCTGAAATAGTTTTTATTTTATTTCACTGTAAAATCATATCAACAACAACCTGTTGCTGTCTTGGCTCGGTGAGGTTGATCTGTTGCAGAATGCTGTTCTTAATCCACAAGGCTGTATTGTTTTCAGCAGAGAGATGTTTTACGACTTGACCATTAATGGTCAAGAATGATTTTTGAGTTGTGTTACATAGTTAAGATAGGGTAAGGACGGGGCAAACGGACACCCTAAGCACAATTTTCAAAATAACTGTGAAACATTTTATTGAAAAATGAAAATGACTATTGGCATAAAAGGTGTGAATCTTCAGTTAACACATGATAGCACATAGTATGCAAGCAAATGAACATCTGTCTCAAAATAGTCTGATTAATCCCTGGATGCGGCAGTGTCCGTTTACCCCGCACATTCGGGGCAGACGAACATTTCATCGGGGCAGATAGACACGTGATGATTTATGAACTATCATCACTCTCACAATAACAACACACGTAATATGGGTCATTTCCCTTTGCAACAAAATTTACATGGGACCAGAGAGAGCACACTAAGCACTGCACCCAATTTTGACCCTGGTTGTACACGTCTTTGCATTTACGGCACTCATCACTTGTGTTTTTAAACTTTTGATTTTTAGCTGCAGCTGTCAGTTTTTTGTACTTGAGGCAAGCGATGAAGGAAGGATCCCTCAATACATGTGATTGCCCAGTTTTGCGTTTCCTGCTGCAGGTCCCAGAAGTTGATGGCAAAGGTTTAGCTCCTCAAAACTTCCACGAGATGACACATCCTCTTCTCTTGCTGTAAGCTCTGATGATCGCTCATCTTGAACATGGACTTAGGGGATGTCCGTTTGCCCCAGTGTTCGTTTGCCCCGTCCTTACCCTATGGTATACTATATGCTTTCAATCCCATTTTCTTTGAGGGGGATAAAAACATACCTGGCAGGGATGATGATAATTTTTATTTTGACGGGGATAAAATTGTGTGAGTGGTGGTACCAGGCACGTAGCTTGGCAAGGTCAGGGGGACTCGGCCCCCCTGGCAATGCCGCCAGCCCCCTTGACATTAGATAAAACTATTTTGTATTGTAATTTCTTTGAAGTGGGGAGTGAAAATGTAGACAGCATATATTATTTTGTTCACAAGGAAGATAAATTCACAGAACATAAACAACAACTATTAGATTTGTTCATCGTGTGTTTAGAAGATTGTCTAGACTTTAGAATGTACTTTCATAGGGGAGCTTCTTAATCTGCAACTTCAATGCCCCTGTTGCAGCCTCTTGTTTGACAAATATCTGGGACTTTTACGTCATCATCCACATTCCTTCCACAGCTGCGTCAAATACCAACAGATCCATAGTTTTGGGAACGAAGAGGAGTTTTATTGCTTCGGCCGGGGCACGGTAGGCACTATGATTGAAGCGAATATTGTACATTTCTACTTGTATGATATAAATACCTGTATCATCAAAAATCTCATAGACTGTGTATTAAGGGGTGGTGTCAGTAGCAGTCAATTAACACTTCAATAGATGCTTTAGAAGATATGGAGAAAAACTGTAGTATTTGCATGATATTTCTCAATTTTATGTTTTATAACAACATAATGCCCCCCCCCCATCTACCTTGATTTAATACTGTTAAACTTTTGAAAACTGCACTTGGTGTACAAATCCCTCCTGATAACCCGTGAGCCCCCGTGGAGATCAATTCTAGCTACGGATCTTGTGGTATCACGGTATATGCTATTTATCATTGTTTTTATAATGTTTAATATGTTTATAAGTCTTGTATATATTTCTTATAAACAAAAAATACAATATTGGATTTCAAGCCCATGTTGGGCGCCATATATAACGTATTCGTTATAGTGGGGATCCCCTGCATCTCTCTGTTAGTTCCCACACTGGTTTTGAAGGCATATCATATCTGAATGGAACATTTCAGCGAAGTATCAATTTCTTTTAATGACAGTTTATTTTCTTATGAACTGACTAGTGCATATGAACCATATTTAAGGTTTATGGATTAAACAGCAATGTGTACTATTGAAAATTAGGAATCAATTGAAAATATACAGCACGCTTGTGCATAATTTAGTGTTAATATCTTTATATGGGCAGCTAAAAGAGCGAAGGGTGTTCGATATAGAATTAATGGAGCCGAAGGGCCATTCTTCTTGTAGCTCCAGAGAATGAAGTCTGCCTTTGAAGCCTCCTCCTCTCCTCCTTTTGTTCTGACGTCCACTGCAGACTTCCTGCGCAGGCAAAACACTCCAAGATGTCTCTGTCTGTCGTTTTTGAGCATATTTGATTACGCACTTCGATGCGCAGCTGTCAAGGAAGGCAGCGAGCCAGGTCATTTTGTGCTGTGGAAGAAACATTGGTTTCCGTGAGAGGAATAGTAGCCGACTGCGGGCTTTTCGATGGCCAACTTTACGAGATACATGTTAGAAAGCTGCCATATGGTAAGGAGAAAGGAAATATTTTCCTGACAGTCTGCTTTTTCTGCCTCTTAAATTCAAGAATCTTACTCGTTTCCTTTCTTGAAAACAAACAAAGGAAATTTTCTCGTTGAATATCTAACATACGGAGCTTGTAAAGTCTTTTATTCCCACTGGTCTTCTTTGCATTAAATACGTATTTTGCTTCATTCACTAGAAATCTAAGAAGCACGATTGCTAAAACTTACACTAAAATTAAGTTTATATTCATCATGAATTCTATTTTCGAGAGAAGTATTTGAATCTCTGCAAAGTATACAACTCATGTAACGCTTTTAAGGTTGAGAAAATTTTAAATACTACACAGTTTTTGTTTTTTTAATATGAATGAATATTTACATTCAAGATACATGTAAAATTGTGGGAAATTTCGACATTTGAAAAATATGTTCGTTTACCTTCTATTCGCAATAATCGAAAGATGCCAATAAAATTTGACCTAGTGAGTATACATGAATAATATGTAAGAACGATATAATTTCAGGAGCAAGTCATAATTAAATTGTTTTAAAAATCATATATTAAAACAACGTTTAATTTTTAAAAATCGTGTGAATTTATATATTGCATAAAGGTTGAAAACTCTCAACAAAAACGTGCATACAGCAAATTTTGATATAAGTAGTTCAGTTTTTCAAGAATAATATCATAAAGTTACATTGCTAATTGTAGGTGCAATATCCTGATAAGATATTGCAGTTTATAAGAAGTTGAAATGTGGCTAATGAATGTACACAGCACTTATATAAAACATGGTACAGTCCATCTGCGTCCATCGTGACGATCGATCCAAGTGAGCATGCGCGAACTGGAAGGATTCATCTTTCTACCTACTTCCCCTTTCGAGTTTGGATTCGTCCACTCGAGCTAGATGCGTCTACCACGGTCGAACTACAGAAGAATGTGTTGGCGCCTGTAACCACCTACACATTCACATGATGTACGGTCATGCATACAGTGACGACCCAAGGGGTATGAGGAACAACCGACCGCCCATCGACCAGTCCACACCAGTTCATAGATAAATACTTTATTACACAAATATGATATTTTTGTAAGATAGCCTATTTATGTGTACAGTAAACAGCAATATAAATGGGACACCTAGATCCGGAAATACTCGCATTCCTGCGATGAGTTATGCGTGTTGCCTAACTACGTCAGAATGTGGATTTTAAAAGCAAAGTTTCAGTGGCAACTTCTAACACCGCTGTAGAGTTAGGACACACACACAACTACTCCTTGCAGGGAATCCAGTATTTCAGGATATAGTTGTTCCATTTTTTTGCCGGTGACTGTACATTAAATGCGATTCCCCGTCTACCTTCCGACTCTCTTTCTTTTCAAGTGTTTTTGCTGATTATATAACGCGTTTCAGTCGTTCAAATTTTGTATTATACATCTATATTGTGATTTGAAATGCATGTTAAAGATACAAATATCTAGATTTAAAAATTAAGGAATTACAGTAAAAGGTAAAGGTACTTGTGAAATGCATCATACCATATAGAGAAATAGGGTGTGTGGAGATAGGGGTCTATACTATGATCATACGTAAAAGACACTTCAACAAACGACTTAAAAACTTATATTTTTAAAATGCAACTACCTTACTAGTTTCACATAATTTCTACTTGAAAGTAATCTTTTATCTAAAATAGATATATATATCTACATTTGTCACTTTCAAAATTACAGAATTAGTATTATATTACGATTGCTAATATTATAACGGACATGTCCTTTAATGTAGCTGTATTAGAAATAATTTATTTTTATTTACTTTCTCCTTTATTTTTTTCATTCATTTATGTTTATATTATCTATGCTTATATTATCTCATGTAGGTAATGGCAATGACTATGTAGAAAATCTGCCAATGGCCGAACCTCGTCGGTTGAATAAAGGGGATTATTATTATTATTAAAAGGTAAAGTGCTCCCTTGTGCATAGCACCACGCCATGAAGGCGTATAGGGGGTGTGGGGGTAACGCCCCACACTTTCTTGATCCCGGTCGTGAGTGGGGATGATGTGATCAGCATCACGCCCCTGACCGCCTTTACCCCCCAGGGTTTCCCCCAGGTACCCATGTTATTCGACGCTGGGTGGGCGCCGGGGCCGCTTCCATCGTTAGAAAAGTTCCCGGATTTGAACCGGCCGGGGATCGAACCCGGGACCTTGAGCATGATAGTCAGACGCGTTACCGACTGAGCCACCGCGGCCACCATTATTATTATTATTATTTTCAATATATTTGACCACAATGGAGACAGGGGTTACTAACTAACGAGAAACACGTATGGTTATGTATGAAAATTGATATGGAAAAACTGAAATTCAATGGCAAAATATCACTTGAATAATCGGAGCAGTGCTCATGTGTCGAACGAGAGACTACACTTGACAAGTAGAAATTGAACAATTTTTGAATGAATGCTTTGATTGATTGATTTGGTTTATTTTACTCGCGAAGATGAAGATGAGTGACGATATGATAAAATTGATGAATGGACACACACACACACACCCATGCCCAGGCCGGGATTCGAACCCGGGATACCTGGCGTCGTAGCGCGATGACGTAATTACTCTGCCACGGAGGGCGGCGAATGAATGCTTTAAAACGGAAAACTGGCAAATATACTGGAACGAACGAACTTGTTAAATATTGCATGCAAATAATAAATACAATGTATCCGTAAATATCTCAGCAAATGCACAAAGTTTTGTTAATAATAATGTGCCTTCCCAATTATGAGGTAAAGTCATTAATTTTGTTTCAACAAATTGCACCGCAAGAACTCAGAAGTCCTCTTGATTGGAGACTAAATTAGCCCAATGAAGAACAAAGGTTAAATAAATTGAATTTTCCGTTAATAACTTCCGTCAATGGGAAACCAGAAGGGAACGCTTCCAAATACAAACCCTGTTCCTCCAATATTGATGTTACACATGACATTAAGGCGATCGTTATCAAAGCATTTTGGCGGAACTGGACAAGCGGATGATCAATGAACCAAAAGGAAAACAATTTCCGTGAAAGATCCGCCAGCTGTCGTCGCCTCCCATCGACCGCCTCAGCAGTTTCTTTCCTCTTTTTTCTTTCTTTTGGGAAAGCGATGGAGCACGTAAGAGGGAAAGAAAATGCTTCTTTCTCTTATCCTAAGTCCTACATCCAAGAGCAATCCGATTAAAGAAGCTGTAACAGTACGAATTCCTTTCAGTTGAACTAACAGGATTCTTGGTCATATTAGACAAATCAGTCTACACTTTATGTCAGAAATATCTGAAGCAGGCGAACGAAAGCAATTGGTTCTAGAGGGCTCAACCAATCAACGCGCGAAAGGAAAAGTTAGTGCATTTAGGGAAAAACGCGGCTGCATTCACCAGCCGTTTGCAGCCGCGCGCACTGCCTTGTTTCGCCCACTCGATTTCTCCCATTCTCCACCGCCGCTCCTCCACAGATTCCCGAGTCGGTGTGTATCATCATCAATTTGCGGGCACTTGCCTCCCCACCCCCCCCAAAAAATTCAAGTTTATGAACATTTCGTATCACGCCAAAGGCGTGAGTCGAACCCGGGACCACCGGCGTCATAGCTAGATAGACTAATCACTTCGTCAAGAGGTCCGGCTGAAGCGCCGGAAGTAGCTTCTTACAAGCATATTACACCGGCGATCTTCAGTGGATCTTTAAACTCCGCTGACAAGGGAATCAACAGGAAATCGTACGAAATAAAATAGACTCAGCCTTATGCAAAAAGTACGTTTAACGACAGAACGGAACTGGCTCAACGACTTTAACGATCGGAAATTCGAATCCCCCTTAAATAGTTCGAGAAAACAGATCTCACCGTCAGTTGTAGTCCGAAAGTTACGCTAGAGTTAGAAGCGGGAGTTGCTCTCCCTAACGACGTTTCATTTCAGAACCGTGCCTTATTTACCAAATCAGCGGAGACTGTCATCTCTACAGCAATCTACAGGTAAACGGAGATCCATTCTATTGTTATTATGACCCCGTCCTGTCCGGTCAATAGAAGTGTTAAATATTGAATGTCGTTCGTGTACTCTTTATTTCACAGGGGTGAGTTCCCTTACATGTAAAAGATACCACTAGTAGAGGCGAGTTGCTTTAGGCTGGCACAGCCTAGATTCGATCCTGAAAACCCTGTAGGGGTTTTATACAATTTAAAAGTTAATAGTACTTTTGTTAACCTCCTGGAGCCTGAGAAGCAGAATAACAAGTATTTTCTTATGATTTTGTAAATGTAAGTTATTTATCAAAATAATCCTGGATGATCTTTTTATGGACTTCAAATCTTTTTGATTCTGCCCCTCCCCGAAAGTTAAGTCCCAAGTTACACCTATGACTTAAAGGTTGTGTTTTTATTTTTGTTACTTAGCTACGCTTTCTTCCACATTTGGCTAATGCGACGATGAGGATGAGTGATGACTGGATGAAACTTATGAATGGACATTCACAAAAAACATCAATGTGCTTGCCAGGATTCTAACCCGAGAACTCGGTTGTTAGAGTCGACAACTTCACACGTTCAGCCACCGAGACTGCACTTAATGGTTGTGTTCTGCACTTCATAAGCAGGAAAAGTTTACCCTTTGTTAAAAAGCACTAAACTCTTAGAACAAATCCATGCATCCCAATGAAATTATGTTAAATTTAAAGTATAGATGTTTATTCCATGTTTATTGCATGTTTCCAATATATTTGTTAGCATAATGGAAAGATTTTCAAATGACTGACAATAAGCAAGAAATGCATACAGACCGAATCTTCAATCGAAAAAAAAATATATTTATTTGCATGCATTGCATGCATTTCATCAGTAGTGAATAAAATACAGTATAAAATGGAAAATTCTTGGAAATCCATTAATCCATTTGTTAACCAATGATCGTCCTCTTGGTGGTTTAATTACACGTACTGACGAATTTGTTTTTCTCTGTCCAAATGTTTTAACCTGCAGTTGATCTGCTATTGATTGGTGCATAGCATTGGGCTTTCAATTGAAAGGAACGGGAGTATATCTGTATTGTGTGTCAATAGTGGTTGTTTTGACAGTGATATATGGAAATCCCATTTGGATAAAATATACGTACACAAAATTACACACTATTGTCGACGTCAATAAAATGATTTAGTTCATTTCCATTGAATATACTTTGTAATAAACTAAATCGACGATGTCGAAATTCCCCTCATCGTGACAATGTTTTATTTCCAAAGCAAACAGACAGTATTGTAAATTATATATTTTTTTTTATTATGCTCGTCATGAAAACACATTTCTAAAACTGCATTCACTAACGTATTGTTTGACTCTGGGAAATCGTAAAACGCTACAGAAAGTAAATTAAATAATTCATATAGCAAACAGAGAATTGAAAGTCAAAAGCCTCTCATTTCAATTCATTGCTTAAGGTAAATGTGAAAGTAATATATCTACCTTAAAAATTGAACTGAATATGAAGAATTTGCGTTGCAATTGGCTGTTGACTAGAATAGAATAGAAAGTCTTTATTTAAGCAGGCATGTTTCGGCCTCATGGGCCGTTCTTACAACCAACCCTTGTCAAAGATACAATAAATGAATAAAAACAAAAAGAAAGAAAAAAACACATAATGATCATGATAATACAATAAAGATAATATAAAGAATATACAATGATAAAATAATACATTGAATGGATTATTTACTTTTCTGTGATTTTTTTGTAATTTCCGAAAATCTTAAATATAAATTTAAGAACAAATTAAATTGTTTAGTTGAGGATTTTATTCATATAACTTTCCCCATAAGACTATTAGTATTAAGGCTGTATGAGGAAAGTTTTTTCTCCATGACTGTAGATACACCTTCCTAAAGGTAAAAGGAGACGAAAAGTCAGGTAACAATGAGGTTTTTATTTTCATTTAATTCCTCGACTATATTAGGTTCAATAAGTAAAGGTAAACTTTGTGGAAAAACGTTAGGTTAGTAGTTTATAGCAGATGGAGAAAATGGTGCGAAGATAATGTGGAACTGGACACGAATGCTGATAGAACTGGTTCATATTACATTATTCTGTACTTGGTAGAATTATTCAATTCGATAGGGTAGAGAGTAGAGGTCGCCAAAAGTATTGTCTCACATAAAAGAAAAATACTAGATATAAAAATATTTGTTAAAGTTAGTTTCTATAATAATCACGTAGTAAAAAATGAAAGTACAATTAAGAAATAATTGTGACGCTCAGCGATTCAAAGAAACAAACTAGCTACAGTTGATTAATTGTTCACCTAATCATCACATAAATTTTCTATCGGTCCATCAGATTAGCCATGGAAGACAAACAAACGGAATATCAATATTTGAATTACTACGCTACAAATATGTACTTTGCTAGACTGAAATACCATGTGATTGAGATATAAATTATTATTACCATTCGTCTGTCCGTCCATCTGTTAAAACAAAAAAATCATAAGCAGTCAATAGCTATCGAACTATGTAACACACAAATGTAAAATTTGTTGAATTGAAAACCAAACAAATAGCAACATGGTTGCATTTAATAAGTCTACAGCAACCTTTCAATCTGTGTACTATTTAGTAACTCGTATCCCAGATACCATTGTATTGTTGCATATGCCATTTTTTACTAACTTACATAATTTTCGGATCAATTAGTTATTACTTAATGCATATGTTTCTTATGTTCAATCTTGTTATCTGTGTCAATCGCGCCCACAGGATTTTTCTCAGGGGGAGGCAGAGTCACACAATTTTATTATTATTATTATTGCTATTTCTATTATTTTTGTTACTACTATGGTCCACTACAATTGTAATTTCCATATTCTGCATATCAATATACAGAATCAATGTAAAATAGACGACTGTAAGCTTAAATGAAACTTGAAAACAAAAATAATAATAATAGTTGCTGTAACTTACGGTCTGTAAGTCATAGAAAACAATATTTTTGGTTATAAAATATCGCTACAATTTCACCATTCCAATTGCATTGACTTTTACCAGAAATCTCAGGGGGGGGGGCAAGTGCCCCCTCTGGTCCCTCCCTGCGGGCGCTCTTGATTTGTGTGCGTGTGTGCGAGTGAAAATTCTGCTGCATTTTTTAAAATTTGAAGGTACCATATTTGTATGTTCCTATGCATTTCTTTGTTGACTAGTGCCTACGTGCACTTTGTTAAACTCGTTACGTTTTTCTTCCGACACTTAGGGAACCTTTTCTCCCTAACTACAAAAGGGCTGGTCGGGGTGAGAAGGGTGGCTTTGTTTCGTTGAATGGATTGCAGTTGCAAGGGAAACGAGTTGTGTAAAAAAAAAGAATGGACGCTGGTGACTAGCAAGTAGACAATTAGAGACGTGACTAATTTGAAGCGATGTTCCTCTAACTGGTAAGAACTCAAAGTAGCTAGCTCTCTTTTCATTTGTAAGTACCCTGCATAGTCTATTGCGGATATGGCCCGTTTACGCTAGTTACCGCTCGCAGCTATTAGTATTATCCTCGTAGCAATGATATCTCTGGAGCAAGGCTGCGCTTACAGTAGAGAAGGGCAGAAAGCGATTGTACCGAGCGAAGCAGTACACGCTCCTGCGATGGGTGGTAACAGGTCGTTTCCCCCCTCCACGCAATCCCGTTCCCTCAGGCTTGTTACTTGGTCGAGCTCTCTTTGAGTCACTACCTGCGCAGACTTGCTCCCTCCAGAGATTACCGGGACAAAGTGTAGTGACCGTGTAGACTCTTTTTTGTGAGCTGATTATTAGAGAATCTCTCGTAATAACTCGATTAGAATATGAGAATTAATAATTAGAGAATGATCGAATCTTACCTTGCACGGGAGTGTAAAAAGAAGTTGTTATTAAAGAGAGAATGGACATCCTTGCACACACACACACATATACGGACACACACGGGTATTAAAATAGTCCCTAACAGTTATACAAGTGTTGATTTTTCGCAAGGCAATTTTATTTCTCGACATGTAACTGAAAAGCAAACATTTTTTTTCCTACAAAAAATGTATTTACAGGTCTCTTCATTCTGTACTATTAGGCAGCAAATACAGTATCCCCCACACATTTAAAAACATAATATTTATTTGCTTTTGCTGGAGTTGGGAAGTTTCTCTGAGTTTTTGTTTATGAGTTCTGGGTAGCAAATCACTGGAAATTGTAAAATACATAAAATTATTTTATAGAACCGTTAAGAGTTCGAAATTGAACAACTAAATGCACCACTACTAATTTTTGTCAAATTTAGAGATATGGTCGTCCAAACATTCGCCTAAACAATCATGCTGCGGAAATATGTTGCTATTACCTATAGTACTTTAGTGCAATTGCCGAATGTGTGACCTCAATCCATCCTCTCCCGAGGCAATTAGTAGGATATCCTGAGTTAGGAAGACATTTCACTGAAATATTTAACTGAACAGTTCCTGAGATGGCACTCTTCATTGGAATTTCCATAGTTCCTGAGTTGGGAAATCATAAATCGGGAGTAAATCTCCTCAAGATGGTTACAACGTAAATATCTCGTGCAAATCATGAACCTCAGGTAGGCGCTCACACACCAAATGTTGACTATTATATAGAACACGGTATTGTGAAATATGTTATCTAAAAGAAAAAAAATTGCGCTGTAAAATTTTCTATGCAACTGGTTTTCAAGAATTCATCCAACGTAACAATACATTGCTTTTGGAAAATACACAAAATTCCTTTGATGGAAGATCTCCTCTGCTCCATCGAAACACTTTTGCTTATCTTTGACTCCCAAAGTAAATTAACTAGTTCCGTTCATTACCAAGACTGCATAAAGCTTTTGCAGCTGCTGGTGGTTACGTGTGTCAATATTTTACACTTGAATGTTCCGAAACTTCTCATCGCCTAATATGCCCTCGGGTCGAAGCCGCGTTCTCGGGAGCAGACAAAGAGGTGAGAGAAACTGCAAAGCGTGTTAGCAGCCCTCCGGGGCTTACGGAGATGCAGCGAAGTTGCGTTCCTTTGTGCGGATCTCCTATCAACTCCGGGCTGCTTTTCGCTTCGTAATTTATGCGTGGCCTTCTGCTTCGAATGTGGAAATGAAGTAAGCAATTACATCACAGAAGGTAGTTATTGTTAGAAATGCGTACCACTGCAAACGAAAACACATGGGTTGGGTTTTGTGTTCTTATGTGTACAGTCTTGCCGAATTTATAGCAACTTTTTAAAATGAAGGTTGTTGATATGCCCTTGGGCCACTGAAAAATTGCCCTTACTCATTCCCAATGAGTGGAAATAACTTTAAGATATAAACTTTAACTGTGGGTTTATTCCCCCTATATGAGTTTGCAAACAATATACAGGTTTGTGCCTGTAGAGATGGAAGAACGATTCTTATATCAATTCAAACACAAAAGGAGGTAATTTTAACTCGTCTTCGAATCGGACAGTTGGAGGCACATGGCACAGTGGTTCGGATCCCACTTTAAACTGTAGATCCAGTCCCGATTATCCTTTCTATGCATAAAGTGGACTTAAAACAACAAATCAAACAAACAAATCGAATCGGACAGAGCCGTCTCACCCTTGTTATTTGTTGAAAGGTCTATACCCTCCAGTGAGTCCTGACTGTAATTTTATTTTAAGTGTCCGGAATATTTTATCGGAATGAGCCAATTTTACTTTCCTGAGACAAACATTTAATTTTCTCAACTGTTAATTATCCATGTTGGGAGATGACGACAATGTTTTAACAGATTTTTTTAGCTTTTTGAGAAGAGTGGGCCCCTTGCAATGTTGCTGAGGAAGTTTCTAGACTTACCTCATCTATTTATTGTGTTGTGTACGTCCTGTGTAGGTCCGTTTGCAAACTTGAACCTTTAACCTTTCTTTCCGCCAGTTTTTTTATCTTCAAGGTAAGGGTTTTAGATAAGAGGAGTTTTCCTCGTATACTTTGCAGGGTGTAAAATGGACAGATGTACCGACGCAACCAAAAAATTTTCGCATTCATTCAAACCATAAACAAGTGATTGGATTAGGTTATTTTACGTCGCTTTCTGCTACTTTTGGCTAATAGCGACAATTGAGATGAATGAAGAGATGAATGAACCACAAACGTATGGACGACCCAACACAATTCCTACACAGGATTATCCAGTCTGCAGGTCCAGACGCCAGAGCTTCGTTACTCTACAAAATGCAGTCAAGGGTGTACTATGTGGAAGACTGATTGGAATGATTGAAATGTAAATTTTCATTGCATCAACACATGGGCTATTTGAACCCGTCATGTTAACGGGCCAAGGCCTTTACCATAACTAAATTCAGCACGTGTCTCTGAAGACTAAAATCTCGATACCTAATTAAATGCTGAGGCTGTAAAGTGGCGCTCAGCACATGTAAGGACAACACATAGCCCTACAGAATATTATGCTGACTGTAGGTCAAGACGCCAGAGCCTCAACAAGGTTGTCACTACAAAAAAACACAATATAATCAATTAAAGTTTCACAGTTAGCAAAGAACACGAAAGTTTCCATGCGATTTGTGTGTTGAAAAGAATTCTGAAGCATGTCTTTACCAAAATAGATTTGAAAGCAGTTCTGTTGTGTCAACGGCCTTCAACGGAGGAAATGAAACTTTGTTCGTTTTTGATTATATAATATTGAACCTTTTTGTTCTAGTAAACGGAGGGATTTTTTTTTCAATTCTCTATCTGTACTTACATAAAACAGTAAGTGCTTGGTGACTGGGCGTTCTGGTTCACCGATCTCGCAATTACTACTGTTTGATACCACATTCTCATGAGCAATTTCACTGTTACTGGGTACAAAGTCCTCTTCTTCAGTATTGAATGCTACCATTGAAAGCGTTGTCGCTTTGTATGTAATCCAGTGGTTCCGGTTCGATTCTCGGTGGAGGCACATAGTGGTTCGGATCCCACTTTAAACTGTAGGTCCAGTCCCAATTAGCCTTACTGTGCATAAAGTGGACTTAAAACACCAAATCAATCAAATCGAAAGAAGTACATTTTCTTTTGCCGGGAAACAATCGATATGTTGCGATATATACAGAACTGAAACACAATTGCAAAAATATTACCGTACGTATATTCTATCCCGGAAATCTCTGGAGCAAGGCCGCACATGACTGTAGAGAAGGGGAGGGCGGAGCGAAGCAATACACGCTGCTTCAAAGGCTGGTAACTGCAGCCGGATTTTCTCCTTCCACGCAATTCTGTTCTCTCGCAGTTGCTCATTGGTCGAGCCCTCTCGAGTCACTACTTGCGCAGAGCCTTGCTTTCGTTCGCTTGCTCCAGATATTCACTGGACAGAGTATAACTGAAGACCTAACTTGGCCTTTACCAGCTCTGGTGACTGTCGCTATTGCCAACTGTGACAGTTGTCACTGTTTCCAGCGCCTAGAACGGAAGTGCTACTTATATTCTAAAGCCGGGTATCCACTTGTTGCAAACAAGTGTATCGTATCCCCGTCCCGTATCAATCATTGATACGATACGGACCCCGATTTGTCGCATATCATCACTGCGTTCCGTATCATCCACCCTGTAGAATGATTGATACGGGAGTGCGATACGGTTCACAGTCTGGTCTCAAATGACGATGAGTACACCGCAGCAAGTGGCAGCAGCCGCATATATTTTTATTAATTACGTTTTATCGAAAAAGAAAAAACTCAAGTCACCACGTGCTGGATGAGAAACATGTATGCGAACCGTGCACTGCATAGTGGAAGCAGCTTATTGGCAGACTTGCGGTTCCAGCAGATCAACGGATTATACAGAAACTTTACTTTATATCAACAAATACAATAGTATTTTACTTATCCCACTCCACAATAAAGAAAATAAATTGACAATGGGACCTACTGCCATTCACAGATCTCACTACACACAGAAGGATGATACAACGAGGCAACGGAACGCGCGCATGGCCGTCCACGCTGCCTTTCCACCGCGTATCGTATCCTTTCTTTGATGTGACGGGGGAAAACCGGCAAACGAGCGATCGAGTCCGTTGCGTATCTTTTCTCACATTTTGAATAAATTGATACGGAACGGGGATACGTTACGCTGGTTTGCAACAAGTGGATGGATACCGGGGCTTTAGGGTTCAATGGAAGCATCTTGGGTTTTAACTTTATGTTCTTAATACTGCTAACAAATGAAAGTACAAGCATTGTTCAAAATGGCATTGAAGAAGGTGATGGTTTGAACGAAGTCGCTCAAAGAGAGTAACTTCTATAATCGAGAATAGAAGCGAAGGCATCCAATGGAGCCACTTTTTGGTTTTAAAGGCCAGAGCTAGCGGGGACTCTCTGGAATGAAACTGCGCTACCAACGTTTGAGTGTCGCTGGAGTCAGCGAACATAACTGTCTGTATGGTTCCTTGTGAAGGGACCTAAACCCCCAAACTCTCGTGCTATTAAACAAAATTCGGCGATCCTGAATTTATCGTTACGTTTATATTAATTGTTTTGGAATATGAGGAGGCGACGTACGAGAAATGCGTCTTGCTATGCATCTATTTGCCAGTCACGATCGAAACATGCATTCCTACTGGAAGAAAGCTTGTCTCGATTCGATTTTTCTGTTATGTGTGTCAGTTTTCTACCACTTAGGTTAATCACGAACAGGGTGGATAGAAATAACTATTTTTATGTTAAAATATAATTTTCGATTATTATTTTTTATTTAAATCTGATTTTTCTTGTATTTAAATTGAGTAAAAAAACATGGTTATAATTGCTGGTATGTTTTTTTCAAGCACACACATAGGTATATTTTTTATAGAAAGGCCTTTTCTAGTACACGGCCCTGTAAAATATTTAAAAATTGTGATTAAAGCAAATAAAAAATACATTATATGTAAATGTACATTCTTCGGTTTCTGATACTGTACATATGCCTATTATGGAAATTTTCGTTGAGTGTGTTAATGAAACTATAATATATAATTTCAATAATTTTCTTCCAGTAAAGTAAGACATTCTGGATGTAGCCTACTCTACAATTATAACATAAAATATTTTTTTAAAGTATATGTAGCTGTTTGGTATTTCTTAAATGATAGTTTGCAAAATATAATTTGTCATATTTATTTACAGTTTAATGATAATGGCACTATATACGGTTCAACATGATTAGTATTTCGGACATTTTTCTACGCAAAATTTTTATTTTTTTATTTTTGCCTATAAAAAATATTGAATTTTATATCAAGAGAAATAAGTGTGTTTACAGTTTACACACTACATTTCCTTTTGTATGAGCTTCATCCCGTCAGTACATATATTTTATTTCCTTTCTTTACCTTTCTTAGAGCCTAATAAGCGCCATTAAATGATTACAAGAGTAATGCATTTTCACTAAGAGTGATTCTGATATCTACAAAATCCTTATGTATGTTATTGTATAAATTATTTATTTAAAGTGATTTAAATCAACCTGATTTAAAATCAACCCACCTTGATCACGAGGATGAGGATGAAAGATGAATTGATGAAATGAATGGCGAGATAAACACATAAAACGTTAATCAAGTATCCAGATTATATTACGCTGACCACTCCGCCATGATGACGGGAAGAAAGTCTATGGCAGCGGTATAATAATAAACACTTAAAATTATGTTACTCGAAAATTGTATTGATTTCTTTTTTCATGACCGTGAGTTATCGTATTCTGCTGTACGGGCTTGATCTTGCCGCCCACTGTAGTTCCATAACGGGGTAAGATACAGAATGATAAGCGATGGGCAGCAAATACATTTTCATTATGCTAATTGATTTTATTAAGAAATTTTTCGAAGACTGTGATTTTTGCATATGGTTTAGATCAGCATATTACTTAGGGATAAATTAGAAAAATATTATACTTTGAACTGCTTCACAAGCATACCTATTACGATCCAGGTATGATTTGTATACTAAATATGTTTCCTTATGGACGCACAAGCTAATAAAGGAAAAAATAAAGTTTTGTTACAAGAATTTAACATGTAATCATCGTGTGATAACTAGGCTCGAGGGAGTTCTGACTAAAATTATTAATTAATTTTGTGCAATTGACTCATCTCTAATTTGTATGCATTTATGCACTACCATCATTCTGTCTTTTGACCTGATGGCTACTGAGATCTCCCCCCTCTCAACGTCCCCTTCACAGTCGGATGTGGGATCCCGCGCAGGGCATCCAGCAGCGCCTCTGGCGACAAGAAGATAATCGATGATGGAGTACCTTACCACCAATAGTCTAACCAAAACCTCCTCCATCCATTTGGGAAGATATTAGCATGCGTTGGTCAAGAAAATATTGATTTTACAACCATCTACTCCACAATCATTTAATGGATCGCTTGAGAAATCCTATTTTCCACTCGCTCCCTTTTCATATGTCTGCGTTAGCACGAAGCACATCTACTTAGCCTAAAACCCGCTTTCAGCCGACTTCCGTGGCGGAGTGGTTAACACAGCGCGATGCGACGCAAGGGGTTCCGGGTTCTAATGTCTGTAGATTCGTCTGTCAAAGAATTGTGAACGTCATCATGTCATCACTCATCCTCATCGCCGCGATTGGCCAAAAGTAGCAGAAAGCTACGTAAAATAACCTAATGCAGTCAATAAATAAAACACACTTTTTGTATTAGCTTACCCTGACTGTAATATATTCCATGATTTCTAGAATTTGCAATTGTAAGTTTAATCGGTTGAGTTTTGCTTTAAAATTGCTGACAAAGTTTCATTTCATGAGGAAACATTGTGAATAACGTATGTTGAATGGGAAAAGGAGAGGGGTTTCAACAAGCAACCTCGGGTGAGAATACTTAAGGTGAAGTATAATGAATGCTGAGACTATGTCAACACGAGGTTCGTAATTTATGATTTCTTTGACGTTCACGTGAAAGCTATAAAAAACTTCAATAATTAAGAAAAATAGAGGCAGTTAATGTGAGTTTATGTTCGCGTAATTGTGATTACTTCTTACTCTGTGCACATATTCAGTTAATTCAGTTTCAGTGATTCCATTATGCTCTATGTCATGAGGCATAGGAGTAAAAATTACTTGCAAGCGTGTGATGCTACAGCTTTATTTTTATTATATGAATTGTAATATTGAATGAAAATTATAGTTTTTGTAAAATACCCTTTTGAGATCAGAATCTTCTCTTTTTATATTTTAATGTAAGTGCAGACATAAATTTACTACAAGGTCTCCCCGATGGCGTAGTGGTAACGTCGTCGCCTTCTAATCAAAGGGTTTTGGGCTCGAGGCACATGTAACAGTGAATCGGATTCCACTTTAAACTGTAGGTCCAGTCCCGATTAACCTATCTGTGCATAAAGTGGACTTAAAACAACACATCAATCAATCAATAAATTTACTACAATATCTTACGGTAGGTAGCTATAAGTTATATATATTATCCTAAGTTGTGCCTTACGGAAATTTACAACAATCTGTACATTAGAAGGTGCAGATAAAGGTCCAGGAATTTTAAATAAATTCAATTCCGGTCCACGAAAGAAAATCAGTAAGCGTAAATGAGTTCTGGACCGTAAAGAACCTTTTTTATCTGTGAAGTATTTCAATCCGGTCCAGGAACCTTTTTTTCGGGGTGAATTTAAATTCGGTCCAGGAACCTTTCTTTTCAATGAAACAATACGCAACTTGGACCGAATTTAAATTGTGCAAGAAAAAAGATTCCGGTCCTGCAGCGGAACCCAATAGAATTTATGGGTTTGTGGACCTTTAACAACCCTGGTAAATAACGGCTCGCGCATGCTGAGAACTTTACTATCAACAGTTATATTATCGGGCCGGCATAGATTCAAGGCAAGAGTTGCAGGTGTTGTTTCCTTATACGGAACGGAAGGTTGTCGTATCATCGCCTCTCCATCAGGGGCGTTCTCCCCTCGTTTGCTGCTCGGCTGTGCTCTTCCTGTACGTCAGCAAGAGCCTAATCACCTCGGGCTCCGTTCTCTCGATGTTGGTCGTTACGCGAGGGAAGAGCCTTTTCACGCTTTCCAGGCGACCCGAGAGGTCGTGCTGCGTCGCGAACAACCGGGAGATGTCTTCCTTCGAGAAGCCTGACACCCTCCCACCCTGTTCCGCCAACCTCCTCGCCAGGGCCGCTTGCGCCTGCTGCACTTCCAGCACCTCTCTCGAGAGGAGGGTAGTCTTCCACTCCCTCGATCCTCCGACGGCCCCTTTCCCAGGAGGCCCAGGGTCGCTCGAACGGTGCTTCAGGATGCCTGTCGACGCGGAGAACGCGAAGGCGTATAAACAGAGGCACGCGAGTAGTTTGAAGTTCTTGTCCAACCACGATCCGACGAAACTTCCACAGAACCTGAGGTAGGCGAACGCAGCAAGCGAAGCTAACACCAATGCAGCCGCAATGTATGCAGACCTCCACATGAAGACGTTCGACATTTTCAATTCTTAGATGCTTTCTTGACGCAATTACTTTGAAAGCCGTTGTTGTCAGGGATCTAGAGCAGAGCAACGGTACCGATGATTGTTAGGAGAGTGTTTGTTATGTGCGATGTTATTCTGAGATGAGTCTAATTGGCGATTTCCGGTAACATTTTGAACTTTCCTGGCAATAACTCCACTTTTACTAACATACAGTCGATGCTTCGGATGCAGTCCACTAGCGCACAAAAATGTGAAAGTGTGCGTATATGAAAAGTGCCACGAGCGCACAACATCCATTGCTGCGTTGCCACATCTATGATTGTGTAATGTGTAGGTTAGGTTAGGTTAGCTTCGACTATGTCTCTGGGATCTGCTGGTGTCTCCCTCCTTCTGCAGCGATACATTGCCCGTCTTACGAGGCCAAATTCTTTGAGATAGTGAGGTTATTTAAATGGAATAGGGTGTTACGAATATAGCCATTCACATAATATATGATACATAATATGTTAACTTATAAGGACCCAGCCGGGGTCCCTTGAAAGGGAAAAACAGTTGACACAACATGGCAACATCGCAATGGATTTTGTGCGCTCGTGGTATACATTTTTAACCGCATCGGACGCAGCCTTTTCTTTGTGTGCCGATGCTTCAGTTCGATTACTGAAAACGAGAATTACTTACCTTGTGAAATCGCTAGGTACGGAGTTGTACATGTAATAAATGTCACCAGAGGATAGAAAAAGGAAACTTAAGTTTCATGAATATGTATAATAAACATGTATATTAACAACTTCGAAGCAACGCATTCTTAGGAGAATTAATTCCAGATCCAGTTATTGTTTTGGGTCTACTGTATGCACAGATAAGTTAATCGGGACTGGACCTACAGTTGGCTGCACTTTTTTACTCGCTTTGCATTCACGGGTCTAGTTGGTTTCAAAGTGCAACACCGAGTCGTCGTCTTCTTTGATTTGGTATCACGTTTGCACTACGTTCTGGAGGTGTAAAGTGTGGTGTATGATCACGTGGTACGTGCTAAGCAATCATGTAAACGTTGAAAGCAGCAGACAGGCATTTGTTAAATCTTTGGAGCTTGAACACCGACCAGTGTCTGTGTACTTTGCTGAACAGAATTTGCTTGCACCAGCCAGACACTGGGTTGCACCTGCACTACACCTAGTGTCAAAAAGTGTAGCAAACTAGATGGGGCAAGTTTAAAATGGAATCCGAACCGCTATGTGCCTCCATCGATTATCGAATACAGGATCCTTTGATTGCAAGGCGACGACGTTACCACAATTCCGTAGGGAGGGCAGAAGAATTAATTTTTCTGTTCAAGTACAAAATATTGTCATGCAAAAGCTGAGCATATAACACTCTCAAATATAAAGAAAGAAAACATGTCGTGAAGGATGTGAACATAGGGCCCCACAATCGCTTTCACTCTAGCTCAATTAGGGGCAGAGATTTTTTTTGCGAAAATTTAAAATCACCATATTTCCGTTCCTAATTGAGCTATGAAGATGGTTGATAGCTCGTTGGACTCGGAATGAAGTCCTCTTTCCGATTCTATAATACAAAATGGGGTTTTCCATTTTAAAATTTCACAGTTGCCCTCCGCCCCACCCCCAGAGAGCGGGGTTGGGGAATCAAGTGTGATATCATTGAATAGCTTTCTTTCACTTATTCAACACGTATATTTTCGTTTTCCGATTCCATGTGTATTTCTCACGATATGTGATCGTTCCGGGACTTTTGGACCACCCGGTATATAACAATTTATACATTACTCATTCCCGACTCAGTGATTTCAGGTAGAGTTTTTCTCCAGCAATGTCCCTGGGGTTCATGCAGCCTCTATGCAATTGGCTGTCTTGGGGCATCCCTAGCCGTAAAGACAGCAGGAGCGTACTGATGATCAAATTGCCTCCACAAATGGCTGAGAATGAGAATGAATAGGGTCCTACCTCTACATCCTTCATGACATGTTGCAATGCTCATTGGTAACTCTTTGCCTACGTACTGAGAGTTATAAATTCTGAACTCTGTCTGATACACGTCTCTACAAAATAACTTTTTGGTTCTTTTGTTGTTACCACTAAATCGTTACGCGCTAAATGCTCGCGCTGCACAGAAAGAAGAGAAATACGAGGGTCACTATTTATATTTTGAGCCTTGGCACCACTGATTGAAGTTAGGCGCGATTTGACGTTTGCACGGAATCGTCTGACATTATTGACCATAACTTACTTCAAATGTTTTGTCAATAGCTTCATTTGTGTTGTTTATGTTGCCTTGGAGATTGCGCGACAACAATAAAATGGAATTAACTCGTGAACATTTTCGTGCGATGATTTTTTACGATTTTCGACGTGGATGATCAAGACAAGAGTGCATCGATGAACTTACTTCCACATTTGGCGATGAAGCCCCATTCTTTACCACTGTGAAACGCTGGTATAACGAATTTAATCGTGGCCGCCATTCGCTCACCGACGAGATACGCGAAGGTCGTCCAAAATCAGTTGTTGTTCAAGAAAACATTGATGCTGTGCAAAACCTAATATTGCAAGATCGTCATGTGACATACTGTGAGATTGAGGCAACCACAGGCATTAGTTCCACCAGCATATATAAAATATTACATGATCATTTAGCTGTGAGAAAGGTATGTTCTCGTTGGATCCCACACAATTTGACAAAAACTCAAAAAGACGCTCGCGTCAATTGGTGCAAACAAATGCTCAATAAATACAATCGTGGTGCTTTAAAAGACGTATATAAGATTGTAACAGGTGACGAATCATGGATATATGCATATGAGCCGGAACGTAAACAGCAGTCGACTGTATGGGTGTTTCAAGATGAACCCAATCCAACAAAAGTTGTTCGCGCTCGAAGCACATCGAAACAAATGGTCGCCTGTTTTTTTCGGGAAAACTGGTCATGTGGCAACTGTGCCTTTAGAGGAACGTAGAACGGTCAACTCTGAATGGTACACAATTTGTTTGCCAGAGGTCTTCGGTCAAATACGGAAAACAAACAAACGCCGTCGGATCATTCTTCATCAAGACAATGCCAGCTGTCACACATCTCGTCTAACAACCGACTTTATGAACAGTCAAAAAATCGAATTGATGGGTCATCCGCCCTACAGTCCTGACTTGGCACCCAATGACTTCTTCTTGTTCCCGAATGTCAAGAATAAATTGCGTGGACAACAATTTTCGTCGGCGGAAGACGCCGTTGATGCGTTCAAAAACCATATTATGGAGGTGTCTCAAGAAGATTGGAAAAACTGCTTTGACAAATGGTTCGAACGAATGCAAAAGTGTATTGACCATAAAGGAGAATACTTCGAAAAACAATAAAGCAGTTTTCAATGCCAAATTCCTGTTTTTTCATTGTTAGGCTCAAAATATAAATAGTGACCCTCGTAGTGGCGATAATATCATAAAACGTTAAAGAAAAAAAAACCTGTTCCACTTCCCGATATCATCGTACTTTCTGTGAACATGTCGAGCATCTGGACTTTACCCCTGACGGTGATTTGTCGTCGCATTTTTCACAGTCCTGACAGGTCAGGGCACCGCAGGACACTTCATTAGCTTCCAGTTTCTCTGCGAGACTTCCGCACGTGATTGACGAGTTGCTTAATATGCTACTTGAGCGTGCCTGCATGAGAGAATAGCTTTGTGTTGCTTTTCTTTTTAAAAAAAACTTCGTTAGTTCTCGGCAAGTCCTCCGCTATTTAATTACAGAAAGGAGAAGAAATATTTCGTTTTGTGGAACGACTGTATGATACTCTTAGCAGCGTGAAAAGGGTACTGTGTGTTCCTGACTGTTCCTGTTCGCATATTGTTCATCTGACCTTACGATCGGGCAGCGCGGCCCTTGTTAGTATTGGTCAGAGTTGTTAAAGGTCCAGGAATTTTAAATAAATTCAATTCCGATCCAGGAGAGAAAATCAGCAAGTGTTCATGGATTTTGGAGTGTTTAAAGTATTTCAATTCGGTCCAGGAACTTTTTCCGAGTTAATTTAAATACGGTCCAGGAACTGTTTTCCGGATCAATTTAAATACGGTCCAGGAACCTTTTTTTATCAATTTAAATACGATGTAGGAACTTTTTTCAATGAAACAAAGGCAACAAGTGCCTCCAATCTTTTCTATTTTGTACTCCTGTATTCCATTGCCTGATTCCCAACTCTTCAAAATTCTGGATAACTTCCCTTCATGTTGTTCGTTGCCAAGACCTCATCATAAAGGAGTCAGAGGAGCCCCGTAAGAAGAAAATACACAAAAATATAAATGCAAGCATGCGCAATGACATGCAAAGTTTGTATTTTCTTTATTTGGGCATGTTTCTGCGCATAATTTGTTACTTTATCGAACTAAACGTTGCAAAATAATATCGATATAATGTACAGTTACGGACACTTCAAACAAATTAAAAGTCTTAAGATTGTTACAAACCAGAATTTCGCGTGGCTATACTAGGAATCGGAGGGGTAAATTACAATTGGTGCTACCGTAGTAGTAGAATAATTTAATTTTTTTATGAATCAGTAATCTATCAGCAAACTTTCTGATGAAACTTTTTTCTTGAAGCAGTTCACCCTCTTCAGATTTCTATTTTGTATTAGGGTTAAATTAAGTTATTCTGTCGCGAATACCGAAAACTTTAAAATTGTTCATTGATTTTTCTAAGTTTCTTGACTAAAAATGTATAATTAATACCCTTATTTCATTGTCGTCCGATGTTTAATTCCTGCTGAAAGTTTTGTTATCTACAATGTGTTATGGATGTTAATTATATGGCTTAATTGACACAGTACGGCCAGTTTGTATTATGTATTTTACGGTTTGGCACGCATTACGTAGGCTATTCTTCCTATTTATAAACAAATCTCATACTTTTTGTAGGTGAACATGTTCATACTGAAAGACTAATGGTCAGTGCCCTGGCAGTGTGTTGTACTTGTAAGCACACATCCACATATCCAGCGTTCTGTGAGGTACAGTGCGTGTGCATTAGTCGCGACCTACGAAGCAAGTGCGCATGCGCTAACTGAGCGAGTCCACTGGCAAAATAGGGGAGAAGGTTGCAAGTGGAAGCAGTTTTCGTGAAATTCGTCTTTGTTTAACTTGGAGAGCGTTCTTTATCAGTTGTAGTAGGCATTAGAAACACAATAAAGAACGGTAATAAACAACCGAGCGAAAAGTAAAATACTGATGTGAAACTTATACCTTGCATGTGTCTACCTACCTCTCTCCCCTTTCTAGTTTAGACTCGTCCACTTGAGCTAGCCGCGTCTTCAGTGGTCGAACAGTAAGCAGGCCATGTTGTGTGTTACTGATTCTCATCAGCAGCGGTGTCCACATTAAAAGATGAGAATTTCTTTACTAACGGTATCCACGCCTTGAAATTAAAAACTGCTCGCTGGAGTTTTCTTCATTTCCCCCCAAAAAGCTACCATCTTGGTACTGATCACGTGCTATTGTGGGAAAGGATTTTCTCTGGGAAAAAAAGCAACATTTTTCTGGATAATATAATTATTACTTAGTATTTTTAATACATGTAAATTTATTTCATGATAATGCATCCACTAAACATGCATACGTTCGGCAGAATAATGTATGTTTCTCGTATACACTTAATTCTTTTTGAAGATCAAGAATGTGATGTACACTCACCTCAATTAGTACTCCGGCAGTTTGTTTCTATATGCAGCATATTTGGAGAAGATACAATTCAACTTTCAAGTGTATCAATAAATTTTGTATAAATCACACCTTATTATTAACTTCGTTGACCCTGTACGGGAACACTTCCAATAAGGAGTTATATTCTATGTATAATTCTTAGAATATATAGAGTACCGGATAAGATTTGTGAAAGAAAATATAATGTTTAGTTTGAGCTTCATTCACCTAATAATAATTTATTCAGAAATGTGTAAAATATATACGTTCGAGTCTGTGCCTTTGTTACCTCATGTTTATTTTCGTTACATCAGGTATTGAATGATTTTATAAAAAAGAAATATCATTGTATTATAAATCCTTTATACTGTTCAGAAGCACAAGTCTGTGATTCATTGTGTAAAATGGTTTTATTTATCTGTAGTCTAAATAAATATTTTAATGTAACTTGAAGTTGCTAATATTTAAGATGATGTGAATTTTTCCCCTTTGTTCTTGCAGGTGAGTTATTCATTAGAAGGAACGAGGCGTAATTTGTAAGTAATCTTTTTTTTCCTCTATAAAATTGGACCACACCGAAATTAATATAGTAACAGCGAAACACTGGATATCAACCAAGTGTTCTTTTTTACATTTACTGATAAATGAGTCATATTCGTTAGAAGAGAAATAATGAATTACGCCCTTCTTTTGGGCGGTACTATGTGTTTACTCTGTCAATCAGCTGAAAAGCGTTATATTTTCGAAATTGTTAACTTTAAGGTTTATTTAAAAATTAGAGTAATTATATTGGTTGTTCTTACCAATAATGTATTACATTTTTTCAGTTGTCAAGAATTATTTTCATAAGTCCTTCTGTACCAGAACTAAGGTAGACTAAATAAATCACGGTGGCTGAACGTCATATCGCTGTAGCTTGCTCCTAGACTATAATTCTGATAATGATTTCTTGATTAAGCAGGCGAGTTCCAGCCTGAAGCTATACTAATGTCCAAAATTAAAGCAACAAACGGAAATTCTTTCCCGTGTGTCCATTTGACCACATAATACGATCAGGTGATAGTAATATTTATGATGTCATAGACAACTGGTTTAAGATAGAAAATAAACTAACCTTAATGTTCCAGGATTTATCAACAAAAAATCACGATAGAAAGAAGTTAAACTTGGCAAATTTATAAAAAAAAATCACTCGAGGATAGGATTTCTGTTTGTTATTCGCATATGCGCAGTGAATGCTGATATAATAAATTATCGATATACACAATGTTTAAACAATGTATAATGAATAAATCACCACTGATTAGCTACAAAAAAGAACGTTCTTTTCGCTTTATCAAGTTTTTAATGCAGTTATCGGCTGTAATTTGCCTTCAACATTGTGTAAAGAGGCCGTGTTTTGGCCATTTACCTGACTGCTTTTATTTGAAAAAGTCAGCTTATGGAGGCACTTTAGTCCAAAATATATTAGTCAACATGGTAAAGTACTCTAGCGCATTGTTTCTCAACCGCCGGGCCGCGAACCGAAACCGTGCCCTCGTATCAACTATACTGAGCAGCGAAAGGTTCTACTGAAAGTGGTTGACAACTATCATAATCCCAATATCATATTTGAGTTGTGAGTTTTCGTTTTTATGCAGAAATAGACGAATCAGAACTGGAACTGCCCGGTGCCTCTACCGGTTATCGAACCCGGGATCACTTAATTACAAGGAGATGACGTTTTCACTTTGTCTTCCATATTTTTATATTTGTCAACAATTCTATACGTAATCAAACTATTATTACTCTTTATGATTATGCTAGAATGTATTTATCAATATTTAATTTCATAGGTACATGTTAATTCATGCATAAAATCTTAAATACGGTAAAGATTTACGAGGGAAATTCTTGGGCTAAGGGCATTGACTTAAAAAAAATACCGTGACATGGTTTCACGAAGGTTGAGATCCATTTCTCTAGTGTTTAGGTATTCGCTTTATTGAAGTTGAAAAATCTAGCGTATACAGTTTGAGGCATGTGGTGCATATTATTTCTCAGTTTTCTCATGCACCACATGCCTCTCCCAAGTTCCAATAACTTGCAAAAATTTTACAACGCAGTTTACATGTAACAGTGTCTCTTGTTACGTTTCTTTACGGGTGACTAATAAACTGATTAATTCAATTATATCGGTACAATCATGCAAACTGAGCAAAGATACCAGTGTGCCTTGCCGCGTGTCGCGTGCATCTTGTCTCTTCGGTGTGAAATTCTCGTGTCGCGTGTTGCGTGTCTCTTCGGTGTGAATTCTCCCAGTCTTATCAAGTTCAGAGCCGTAGGTAAGGGGCGGTGGGAGTCTGCCTTTGGCGCAAAACGATCTAAATGAAAAAAGTTGTAAATTTGATTGATTGAGTTATAGTTTTAAGTCCACTTTATGCACAGAAAGGCTAATCGGGTTTCGATCCAAACTTATCAAGAAATTCAGAAGGACAGGTTCCGTCGCCGACGAAAGGAGGCCTGGAAGACCAAAGACAGCAACAGGTGAAAGGAGGGTAACGCAGGTGCCACGGTGTCATGGGTTATCTGCGTTCTGTGGGTTGCATTGAATGTACGTGCTACATGACTGATGGTACCACTCCCAGCCAACAGAATGATGTCAATCTGTTCTTTCTTCGTTAGTGGTATCTCTGTTTCATTGGTTCACCTGCCTGAAGAGGAAAAATAAAAATGTGTCACTGTTTTCACCATTTGTATGGAGACTTATGACACCCTGTATTTGAATTCCACCTTTTTAAACTTTTAACTTTAAAATACTATACCAAATCAATCAATCAAATCCAATATTTCCAACATTAAATCGAAATTTTGTAACCCTATAATACAGTCATTAGATTCACGTATCCTACCAACGGCACTGGTCTCTCTCATTTTATGGAAAAATACCTTGAATTAGATGTAGTACGATTGATTGAATTATGTTATTTTACGTCGCTTTTCTGCCAGGATTCGAACCCGGGATCCCTTTCGTCGTAGCGATCCGTGCTAACCATTCCGAGAAGGATGTCGGCTAGATCAAGCGCGAGGATTTTATGTGTGGTGGTCTAGGAATTTAATGCTCTTTCAGTGGGTTGCCGAGATATTTCTTAAGTGGAGGGTATGTCCGTAGGTGGGAAACTGGGGGTGTCTTCGTTTCAGTAGTCGGTGCTATATTTGTCCATTTTTTGTACAGTCACCGGCAATAAAAATGGAACACCTGAAATACTCGCTTCCCTGCAAGACGTTATGCGTGTTGCCTAACTCGAAGGCGTTAGTAGAAGTTGCCGTTGAAAATTTTCAATTAAAATCAACTTATCGCCGTACAGTTAGGCAACACACATAACGTCTTGCAGGGAAGCGAGAATTCCAGGATCTGTTGCTGGTGACTGTACAGTGGACGTTTTTATGTATAAAATTGGGCTCTAAGAGTGGTTATAGTCCCTACTAACGGCACTGGTCTCTCTCTTATTCCTGACAATAGGGGTCTTCTCATATGAAGCACAATACAAGTATTCTGTCAGAAAGAGTATAGTAAACTTTTTGATATTTTGAGTATAAGTAAAGTAATATACATAATAGAAGATTTGTTGTAGATCTAAATTAGATGACACTAACAAATATTTGGGGCTGCGCACGTTAGGGTTGGTTAAGACATATCAGGTACTTTCTTCGTGCTTCTCCTGACCTGAATTGAACGGAAATATTTCGAACAAGGAAATAATAATCCTTTGCGCAACAGCCCAAGAAGGGCCTAGGCATACCTACCGACTGCCGGTCTCCCTCCAACACTTTCTCTCGTCACCTCTAAGCGTGGAGATCTTCAACCAGTATTGGAATAGTCGGGGGGTCAGCCCGACGTATCCCCAGCCGTTATAGTAGGTCGTCTCGACCGGATTACGCTCACTTACTCGGAGCTTCCCAATTTCCTCACGATGGTGGGTCGCCACCGGCCCTATACGTAGGCCGAATAAATTCCGACCAGAACCGAATTGGAACCTACGCCGTCCCGCAGCCGAACAAGGAAAAGTTTAGATATTAACAGGATAGGATATTATGTACGCTATATTTGGTACAAGTTTGTTTTCTCCGCTACATTTTCTTAAGAAACGCAACTGGCCAACAAGTTATAAAATGGAAAATAAAAAAGACAGGTGTTATAGCCAGCAAACAAGTTAAGGGTCTGCTAATGAATTTGCATTTTATTTGGAAGTAATACGTTGCTTTTTCAAATTACATTACCAAAATTGTATAAATAACGATCGATAACGAGTTACTTTTAAAATGTAACGATCCAGTTAGTTGTGGTTCTAATTCACGTTACTTACTCTTCTTTCCAAACTCGGAGCTGGATCATTTGCTCTCCGAATTCCGTCGGTATGGGGCTGGTCAGGCAAAGCTGATTGTAGATGGCAGCACGATAGTTGTGTCCTTGAGTTCAGATACTCAATTTTTCTCCCATTTAAATAAGTTTAATTCGATGATGGATATTAAATTACACGTTTGATTTCATTTTAACCTGAGAAATTATTCTGGAACACGATAGATGTAGATATAATCAGTGCTTTAAAACTAAGATTTTAGACAAAGATGATAGTCAACAATAGAAAAGATATCGGAACTAAAAAATGTTACAATTTGCATAGTATTTGTTTACGTCACTTGAAATTTTCATTTGAATGTTTTATTGTCTTGAGTTAGTGCGTTAAAGAATAATACGTAATAATTCAATACGACTGTAACTTTTATTTTCGTAGAGTTTTTAATAATTGACTTTGGAGAAGAATAACTACAAGGAAATCTTGTGTTTCTCGTCTCACAACCTTTATGGCGTTCATATTTACGGGGATTATAATTTCGAAAATGACAAAAAGAAAAAGAGAATGAAAGTACTAGGCGAAAATGTCTGGCTAATACAGAGCAAGCATTTTAACTTTCAATTGTTGGAGATTAAATCAATTATTTCTCGTTTACTTCTATTTTTCTATTAATTTACTTTTACGTTGCTTTAAGAGTACTACCTTCATTTTCTGTTTCATAATTAAGATATTGCCTTGTTTTTCTTTTGATACAGGGAACATTTGCCTCTTTCAAAGCAAATGAAACTTTTATTATGAGTCTGGAGTTTCTGCATTTAATATTTTCTTTGAGACTTTCACTTTCATTCTCGTCCAGCCTGCAAAGCGTTGCTGGAGTCTTCCTCTGAAGGGCGCTGACGTACTAAGAGCATCCTCTGTCACTCGCATGCCGAGAAAAGACGTTTCATCTTGTAATCCGGGAATATTTGCTGGAATCCCGCCCGGCGGCGCTTTCCGTTCGACTGGAGCGAGGTCTCCAGAGAGGATGAGATATTCTTGCACGAGATGCGGTCGTCAACTTCCTGTCTTCCAGCGAGTGGAATCAGCGGCGTTTATCTCCAACTTCACTATTTAGCTTGGGTAAACCGAAGCTTGGAGTATTACGTCATCACTTTGAAGCTTCAATTTCAGTTGGCTTCTTACGTTCCTCAAGGTCTACGAGCATCGTAAAAGTTAACGTGCCTTTGAAGCTTAAGGGATTCGGGTTCTTCCTTCCGCGAAGAACCTCCCCGATATTGGTGGCGTGGAGGAGGGGACGGGGTCGTTGAGGACAAGCGATAACTGAACAGTTTGAACCTCCAAGGTATTAACTACAGAAATGCAATCAGTCTTAACAGACTGAAAAACACGTTCGTGGTCGTGATTACTATACGAGCATTGATGCGAGAGCTACCTTTTAATAGGTTCCTTTATGAACTTTTGTCTCTCATTTTCCAACCTGAAAGCCTGGATTTCGCCAATAAATACGATTTTTTGGCCAGCTGGATAAAATAAAATTTACACTTATTTTAATAATCAACAATTTTACAATTATATACAAATAACGAATAGCCTACCCTGAATTCAATATATTTCCCCCCAGATTTATCGACTTGAAGAACCTACATTCTTGACTACCGACTACCACATTTCTAAATGGTAGCAATACTATTTGAAATTCAATTTGGATATCTTTTTAAGATTCATCGATTTCATGAGGGTCGATTCTTAACCCCAAATTTTATTCTCTATACTAACTGGATCATCAAAGGACAATATAGGATTTTTTCATGGACCCTCTATACTCTGTCTCAGTTATCTCTGGAGCAAGGCCGGGCATAGCGTCAGAGAAGGGGAGGAAATCGAGTGGGCAGAGAGATGCAGTACGCACTGCTGCGAAGGCTGGCAACTGCAGTTGCTCCCCCCCACCCCCCGCAATCCTATTTTGTCTCACGTGTTAATTGGTGGAGCCGTCTCGCGTCGCTACTTGCGCAGAGACTTGTATCCGTTCGCCTGCTCCAGAGATAACTGGGATAGGGTATAGTCTCCTGTTATATATTTATAAAATGGGGGATAAACTAGTTTGAGTTCTTGCATCAAGTCCACTTCACGCATAGATAAGCTAATAGGGACTGGACCTACAGTTTTAAGTTGGATACCAACCACTAAGTACGTCCATCAGGAATCGAACCCTGGACCCCTTGATTACAAGGCGAAGATATTACCACTACGTCATTGGGATAAACGACTCGGAACTAAAATTACATGCCTTTTTCAAATTAACCTGCCCCTAAATACAAAGCATATTGTTCGATTTTCTAGATCCTCTGGAACAAATAATACAATCTTGCACCGCTTTTGTTTTTATTACTGATAAATGAATAACCGAATTGCATACGAAATTCTCAAAGCTTACTTTTTACTGATGATCTTAAGATATACAACGAAATAACCCCCTTTGTGGACTGTTTGAAGCTACAGGAAGATATACAGATCTAAACCATATTGATTATCATCAATAAACATTTAATATAAATATATTTATATAAACAGATTTCTGTAGAAGGAATCTACACTCCTCACAAAAAGTTTGGAATATTGTTGTGTTTGGCATAGGTGATAGGCACGGTGGCATATGTCGGTGAGAAGACGAGAACGTCCACCAGACAGATACCATGTATTGTTGCATTCCAAGGCTGTGCCTATCACCTATTGTCTAATATAACAATATTCCAAACTTTTTGGGTGGAGTGTATAATAAAATTTGGCCTATGATTTGTCAACGAGTCTACCTTTAGGCACTGGAGAGATAGGACCCGTTTCCCATTTAGTAGAGGATATTCCCGACAGCATTGATTTATTAAACATTTTACAAGAATCGGTGCTAATAATTCACCGCATACTTTAATAATGTAATTCGGCAATTTACTGGTCATTTTGCCACATGATGCCTCTCTTGTGGTTTTGGGCAATGGGATCGTTCCAATTAAAAGAAAATAATTCCTTCTTTGATGTCACTTGATCTTCTTCGCATTGTTTGAAAATAAAAATCGACCCCATTCGCAGCTTTTCGCAGAAGGATGTGGGGGAGCGAGTAATCGCCGAGCGCGGAAAGGATCATTTCCTAAACGCTAATTTCTCGTCGGTGAGGAGGCTTTTCATTCCACATACGAACTTCATCGCTCAAACAAATGAGTTAATGAATCTCTGCGCAGTTCATTTCGCGCGGAGAACGCGAGGCGGCACAAATCACGTCCGCGTGAAGTCGGCGTCGCAAATACATCAACGGGAGCTGAATTCAAATTTCAGGCCGCAGAACATCTGTAGCCGACAAGTTGATGTAGAGTTTGCGGTAATATTATTCCCTCTCTCTCTCGTCCGGACTCCAATGTCCCAAAGCATTTGTTTTACTTTTGCGGCGCTGGCTTTAAAGGGTCGTGACGCATTCTGCTCCGTTGCCCGCCCTTGTTCACCCGCCGTTGGGCCGCAAGAGGCGCGGCTCTCTCGTGCCCTGCGGTGTGTTTACTTAAACACAAACGAAAGTGAACGCTGTTTGTAGCTGCTCGAAAGTAAAGAGAGAGATTGAAATAAAAAGCTCAAACAAAGCCTAATATGCCTTCGGTCAAAGGCTGAAATTCTATCTACATTGCACGAGGACAACATGGCACGATAAAGTACATAATGCGGAGGCGTATCCATGGAGGGTTCTCGAGTGTCCGGATCCCCTTTCCCCGAAGTTAAGTATTGTGTGTTGCTCCCTCAGAAATTTCGTCCATAAGCCGAACAGACTTACACAAGGAGACTCAAAATCTTCTGCCCCAGTGAAATTTGGAGTTGATTCACAGTCCACGTCATATAAAACCTTCTAATTTCAGTGTTATTGCTCGCTTCACTCGAAATACGACTTTTTTTGGTTCACGTATGTTTCTTTTAAAAATATTGTATACGATTTGTTTGTTATGTTATGATGTAATACATCAGGTGCGGATAACTGCAAAAATATATGTACAGGGACGTTTTAAAAATAAGAACCTGTCAAAATCGGAAAATACATGTTTGGAATTTTGATGAAGTACGTAATTATTAAGTGTCGTGGCCCGTGGCCGTCCGGTGTAAGGCGTCGTGCTTTGGGCTCCGGCTATGAGAAGCACGCAGGTTCGAGTCTTCAGGGGGAAGCGTAAGAACTTTTCTCCTGGAGATTTCGGCCTCCATATGGGACCGGTGTCTACCAACCATCGTAAGGAAATTGGGGAGCTACGAATGAGTAGCGTAACCCGGTCATGAAATCCTACAACAACGACTGGGGGGTCGTCGTGTTGACCACATGTCACCCCGTAACTGATTGGATGATCACCCACCTTGAGTGAAGGAGTTCAATCAGGTGGGCTTGTGCCCTCATACACATTGTCATTCTTAGTTGGCATCATTTCATTAGTAAATAATTGCCAATATTGAATTAAGAATAATTGAAAGTATTTGTACACAGGAATTCGAAAGAAACGCCCTCCCTTACGGTTATGCAACCCGGGATTTTATATCGTCTAGTTTCGCCTGGTAGAGTAGTTCCCGAGAGGAGCAGTGTTTCCAAACCTATAACCGTAGTGTTTCCAACCCCGTATTGGTTGGTTGGTTGTTGATTTGGTGTTTTAAGTCCACAATGCACAGTATGACTAATCGGGACTGGACCTACAGTTTAAAGTGGGATCCGAACCACTTTGTGCCTCCACCGGGACCCTTTGATTACAAGGCGACGACGCTACCACTACGCCATCCAAGCCTGTATTGCTTCGTAGAAGACGAAACCTTCACGTAAGTTCTTCATTCGTGATTTACATTTGGTTTACAGACTCACATTACAGGACACTCTTTTCCTGTATTGCATGTTTTCTGGAGCATTTATTTTTCCTTCTGTGGAGAAAATTCTGTTATTATTTTACATCTTATTTTTCGCAGCTTCTCTACCATTTATTGGCTAATCGCAACAATGAGGATGAATGATGACTCGATGAAATTGATAAAAGGACAGTCATAAAGGAACCATGGGGAGCGAGATTCATATTTTTATTATTACTAATATCTTTCTCTTTTTTTACTTTACTTTTGGCTAGTCGCAACGATGAGGATTAGTGTATGATAAAATTCATGAAGGAACACTCATAAACAATCATACCCAGGCCGGGACTCGAACCCGGGAATTTCGGCAGCGAGATCAAAAGCCGACGGCTTACCACGCTCGGGCACAGCGGGGGCCAATTATTATTAGTGATATTGTCTCAAGTAGTGTATTTTTCCACCATATTCTTTCACACAATCATGAAACGGATGAAAATTAAAATGTTAAAATGCCTGCCTACGTTGTTTTTTTTAGCTTGCAATATAAAGCCCTACTGCACGAAGCCAAATTGTGGGAATACGAAACAGAACCAAGTTAACATATCTTGGCCGTGGAAAGTGTTAATAGAAAATCTAGAAAAGAGCCATTTAACAGTTGCCTGATTGCTTTTCCATTTGTTGTATGGGAAGAATTGTCTGAAATGTGTGTGTAGTGGCAGGCAAAAGAGAATACAAAGATCGAATAGAGAGGCAACACTGTCATTGTTCTGCACTGCACAGACCACGCGTCTCGTCGAGTGGGCGGGGCACTGTGGGTGCGAGCGAGCTGCTGTTGCTTCTGCAAAAAGAACACTCACAAACAACTGAATGACGCTCCGCTTAAAATCTAGTCAATCGAGAAAGGATTTGTTGAGGAAGTGAATTGAAATATAAACGCCAGAATTTGGTCTAAGCCTATAATGGTTACTAGCAATAAGAGCTGATCAATTTTTACATGTGGAATTCCGTAATGAACGAGGCAACAGGCCGCACTCCACACCTTTAGTCTGGTAACACTAATAAATCATCTCATTATATGCGTTCGGTTATGCTGATAGTCATGTATAATATATTACCTTCAAACATAAACAATATCATGGACTCACTCAGAGGCAGAATTCAATTTTACGCTTTACTTTCCTGAAGATATTGTAGCAATATAATCATTCCGCTCTATTTTCGTATTCTCAATTGAACTCGCACTATTTTTTCTAGAAGTTGAGCCCCCCTCCCTTCTCCCACCTTAAAAATTTTTGGGTGAGAGGCTACAAACTATGCTAAAACTGAATTACAGACAATATTTTACGACTGAAAGTGACGTGGCCTAGAACGTAGTGAAAAATCACTGGTGCAAAATTCAACGTAATGATGATAAAATGAAGGTAGGAAAATGGATGTGCTAGAAAGTTTTACATACATCCACACAGTTAGCTCCGTGTAGAAGATATTTCTTCACATTTTTCTCACCTTGGCTTCCTTGAATTCACGAAACTGTAAAGCCATGAACGCGTTAACCCCCTATAATCACGGAGTCCCAGGTTCGATTCCTGGTGGAGACACAACTGCCTAGTGGTTCGGATCCCACTTTCAACTGTAGGTCCCACTTCGGGTAGCCTTTTTGAGCATGAAATGGAATTAAAACAAAATTGGAACACGGTAACCCATCACAACACACGCGCAGAGAGCGTTGAACTTAATGACTGACAACTACATCGAACTTTCAGCGAAGCTGGAATAAGGTCTATTTACCATGACAAATAGTGTGAATTTTCAGTCTCGTGGTGCTTTCTATACGAAGTGCAAGCAAGGTATCTAAAAAAATTCAAATGTGAGGGTGAGTCGAGCTATGTTTCATTCAATAAGACTCTTCACTTCAAACATATTTTGCTCTATAGCTGTCGATTTCGGATGAGCATCTAAGACTGGTTGCTTAGCGGACCGGATTTGGAAAAAATCACGGACTGTCATAGTTCCAATCACACTACAGACATAGCAAAAATTGATCGCCTGAAGATGAGAGAAGAGGTGATCTCTTGATATGTCTCGAAATATATAGATAGAATATATAGTCAATCAAAAAGAAAAACAATGGATAATGTCCAATTAAGTATAGAAACGCTGTTAGAACCGGTGTTCATTCACAGAGCAGAAGGGTTATTTTGACAAAATTCTGTTTCCCGGCTGGCTGCTTCGGAGAAGAGGGCTTTGTGAAGTTGCCGCTTCTTGCCCAAGCGGTAGACCTAATTCGTTGTTTGGCCACGAGTTCCTTCGTAGGTAAACGCGGCAACAGAGGATCACTGCCATAAAGGTGGTTCCCGCGCCGGCTGAAAGAGCGACGGGAAATTAAAGAACCATTGTCACTAACTTCAGACAGACATCTAATCATTTCCTTAGGTTTCGAAGCTGATCCGAAGGGACAACAAATACCAAAAAAACGACATGAATTAAATGATCGATTGGTCCGTCCTTCTGTTGATGGATGGCAATCCATATTAACAATAATAATCGTAAGCTTATCATTAAAGAGTCAACAATCAAAGCTAATACGCATCTATTGATCAGAAATTACTAGAGGGTTAAAGTTGTTTTTGTACCTCTTGTTATTTTAAGTCGCTCTTCTGCCACTTTCGGCTAATGAGGATGAGTGACGATTAGATTAAATTGACACCATGATACCAATACTGAAGCCCTGACTCGAACCCGGAAATTTCGTGGTATCGGAAGTGGACCATTTAACGCGCTTGGCCACCAAAGAGAACCTTCTCTGCGGCCAAGCGCGGTTAGTGATGGACTAACGATCCAGACACCGAATGTTCCGGGTTCGAGTCCCTTCACAATCTAAGACATAACACTTTATCAAAACTTCATTCCCCTCCCCTCCACCTCAAATTTAATACTCAATCTTCCCAACAAAATTTCCATGCCAATTTTAGACTTCCTGTTGATATTGCTCCCTCCAAAAAAGCAATCTAAGACGTAATAGTAATACACAAGAGTTGGGATTCCCTGCCCCCAAAATAATTATCAATCCAGCTACCTGAAAATCCCACTAACTTCATTAATCGCCCACCATAATTTCCCTATCAATCTAAGGCCTAATATGTAAGAGTTGGATATCGCCCCTCCCCCCACACCAATATTACTTATTACCCGTAACAATTCCCCTGACAATCTACAAATTACTATTTGTATAACAGCAATGGCTAATTGATAACGTAATTAAACTTGTTCCCTGTTTACTCAGTCAAATTTCCATCACAGTCTGCGCCATAATGCCCCTCCCCCTGGGCACCACTGATTTAGAACTGTGACAACGTGATAGGTGTAATGTAACTAATAGTTAAGTGTTAGGAATGGGTGCATGTGTGCTGCGCATTTGAATTTCATGTGAATCATATCTGTCAATAATGTGAATATTAATATTATAGAATGTAATATAATGGTGCAGGTGTGTGAAAAAGTAACCATGAGCACCAAGGCATCAATAAAAAAGAATTGGAAACATAAGTTGCATATGGAGATGTGTGTAATTAGTTTTGTTCTGGGATGTAGCAAAGAACATCGGTTAAACCGTGCGGGGTTTCAATACTGTGTCCACCCGCCGTTGGATTCAAGCATTGCATCTAGTCGACGAGGCAAGGATTTCACGAGCAGATGTTTGGTCTTCTCCTTAAACTCTCCCAAACATCAAACACGTGAAAATGTTTTCGATTGGGAGACTTCGCTGGCCAATCTACTCTTGAAATTCCTGGGTGCTGATTAAACCAGGTGGTGTTCGCTTTCGATGTATGGACGCTGCTGTTGTCTTGATCGAAAGTCACGTGCGAAATCTCATCTTCAAGGTGTCTCTCTCGCACGCTGGGAAGCGTGTGGTTTTCCAGCACTGCGATGTATTCCTGCGAATTCATTCTCGAGGACACTTCCACCAATCCATCTACTCCAGGCGAACTGATCCATCCCCACACCGCCACGGATATCCTGCCACTCCTAGCATGGGTAGAAATGTTCTCGGGGCCGTAGCGAGTGTTGTTGCGCCTCCAAACATAAACCTGACCATTTTCGTCAGACGAAAATACTTTTTTGTCGCTCAAAATTACGTTCTGCCAAAATTCTTGATGAGCTGGTAAATATTGTAAAGAAAACTGATCCGTGCTTCGTGATGGAAATGCATCATTGCTTCTTTCTTTGCCGCTCGACGGTGCCGAACTGTTGCAGCATGGCACTCCAGTTTCAACTCTTGGCGAATCTTCGTTGTAGCCATGAAGGGATTGCCCTCGCTCATCTCAATGATGCCTGCATCTTCTTCCCTGGTTGCCTTCCTCGGCCGGCCTTTGTTGGGTCTTCACTTCATTCCTTGGTCCCCTTTTTCCTCGTAATACCGAATCCAACGCCTGACGCATGAATCGTCCACACCATGGGTCGTAGCAATCTGTAGTGCAGCAGATCCGCAGCACAAAAACATACGGACTATCTTCTCTCTTGTAAATTCCGAAAGTAAGGCATGATGAAATGATATCGCAAAGGAACATTCGGACCGAAGGGACATGCTGCACGTGGCACATGCCTCTTGAAAACACCTTATCATTGGTGCATGTGGAGTTTTCACGCCCATTCCGGTGCAGAAAGTTTCATTTTATTGGTTCCGTTTCAAGTGACATGCTCAAGGCATAGATACGAGTAAAACTGCTGCAGGATCTCGAACGAAGCACCCACCGGGGCTCGAATTAAAGCCAAAGCGTGGTGGCAAAAGGCAACCGTGAAGTTACTGCATCTGAGATTTACGTCAAGCAGGGCCTGCGTGGTGTGTGCAAAGAAACTCACGCTTGCTTTAGGAAATAAGGATACTATTGAATCAATGCAATATAAAAGAGTATATCCCGTAAAATATACATTATTATTGACTCATGCTTTCCCTGAAAAAAAATGCATTGAATTGTTGTTTTTTTAAGTCCACTTTGTGCACAGAAAGGCTAATTGGGACTGGACCTACAGTTTATAGTGGGTTCCGAACCACTATGTTCCTCCACCGGGTATCGAACCCGGGACCCCTTGATTAAAGGTGACGACTCTACGATTGCGCCATAGGGGAAGCCCTAGTCCTCTTACGGAGATAATTCGTTCGGAGCAATAGAAATGCCCTATCAAAACAATTGGGGAATATTATTTTCAATGTGGATATTCTTCGGAAAATATGTTTCTAACAACAGTTTACCTAAATAGTGGGGACTTGGGGTGAGAGAGAGGGACGGAGTTGGAAGAGAGAGAGAGGAAAAGCACACAATTTTCTGTTCAGTGCGAACCTTTGGGATTGCTTTTTCCTAGCGCACCAAAAACACAATACGTATAACAAAAATACAACCCAAACCTTCAATGGCAAAATTGTGAGTCAATCACTCAACTGGAATAAAAAGTAGGGATTTAAATCTAGGCCAGAAGATAGTTATTGCGCTACCATATGCCAAAAAAAATCCACTTTGCCCGCGAGAATTGTCATGCCTGAGTGATATGTAGTTTACGTTAGTTGTGAGAGTTGCTTCAATTCCATTGCCTGCCAAGAATAATGATAGGCTGAAAGCATAAAATACAGAAATGTGCATGTTTGGCGAGCTATGAGAAAAGCAGATCCTTGCGTTTTCTTTTCAAAATTTACTAATTTTATGTCAACTTTTACATATAGCCAATGGCGACAGAGGATGAATGATTCTTCAGGGAAATTGATGAAGATTGAAGAAACAACGAAAAAGAAAAACTCATTATCAGAGGCTAGGACCCAAGAACCCTGGCTATGCAGCATGTTATGATATTTAAGTATATCACGGATTGCTGCTAAATCCATTCCTAGATATTTGTAATGAATGAACCCCCGCCCCCGCTACGAGAAAAAGAAAGACTATAGGATGTGAAACATTCACAATGTAATTGCATTGCTTTACATCGCTCTTGGCTGTATTCCAAATGTAGTAAGAGATCAGCGATAAGTTAGATTTTTTTTTTTGTGCCAAGGTATAAGTGTATTTGAGCGCAAAGGCTACCTATTTCATCATTTATAAAGAGTTAACTTCGTCGTTACACTAGCACCAGGCACAAATGCATCAATTTATATTTCGGTTATTTTACATCACTCTTCTGCCTCTTGAGTTAATCGCGATAATACGGATGAATTATCAATTTATAAAATTGTGACGGGACAAACTCAGTGATACATTCATGCCTGACCAGAGTTCGAATCTGGAACATATGACCTCGCTTCGCTAGAAAGGCTGGCAGAAATGTATCGGAAAAGTGTAGGAGCACCAAGAACCGGTTTCACCCAGCACAGACAATGAAATCATTTACAGCGACTCGCTGTGGCAGTGTTGCTCGTCACCCCCTCCCCCTCACTCGCAGATAGCATAGCCTTCTCAGCACCCACCTGCTGATGGAAGAGTGGAACCACAAGCAAAACAACCTGCGCAGACCCACGACTCCTGTGCACCGTACTCCCGCGAGGAGGGGCGGGGGAGAGTGGACCATGCTTCCTTATGGCCCGAACTGAAGGGAAGAAGGGAGATCTGCGCGGGTACTTTTCGTCCCAAGGATTTTTTTCGTTGTGGTCGATCTATACTTTTCGTTTCAGGCATATTCCGACTGGAAGGTTTCTGGCACCCCTCCGCCCCCCCCCTTTCCACCATGGTTAATAAATGAGACCCTTGCACTTTCAAAACCCTTATCGCAAGAAAAAGCTGGCATCAATTTTACACCACCATACAATAAGATTTACACGGGAAACATTTCCTAACATATTTTCGTGATTCGGACTAAGGGCAAATTAAAAATAGTCAAAGAATTAAATTACTGAAAATATGGAAAAGCGCGATACCGAAATCTGTAATGAGTGCAAAGGGAAAATCGAGAAAAGGAAAAAAAAAAATTAAGTATAAAAGTATTCGCATAACCAGATTAAGAGAGAAAGTTATCACGGCTCGAACAATGCAAATAAAAAAAAAAACGGGAATACGAATTGAAATATACGACAATCGGAAGTAGGCTGAAGGAAGCAAATTTTAATAAACGTGGAAAGAAAACATAATGAAAGGAGCGCTGGTTTCTATTCGCGACGGAAGCTCATATTTGTTGTTCGAATCCCACTCTACACTGTATGTCCAGATGCATTTTCACTTAAAACAAACTTCGTGGAACTTTTTCCAAATCAGATGTCGCCAAAAATTTAACAATAACTCTGAAGGAAAAATGCCGAAAGCGTTATTGCAAAATGAAAAAAAAAAAATCTTCACATATTCGTTCGGAAGTGGTAAAAGAATAATAAAAAACTCAAGCATAAATGTTAATAACACTTGTTATTATTACCAGAGACATTCTCAAAATAAACTTCTTGTCCGTTAAAATCAAATCAAGAGGAGAGCAAGATCTCCACCCGGTCGCGTGAATCTGTGGTTAGATTCAAGAGTTGGAAACACTACGCATCTCGCGAGCTGCTATTCCTGGCGAAACTAGATGATATAAAATTCATGGTTGCATAACCGTAAGGGGGGGCGTTTCATTCGATTTCGAGTGTACGTATAATCTATCTTTCTGTTGCCAAAATTTATGTTTTTAATCTCGTACTAAGTGAATTCCCTACTTTAAATATCGCGTTTTAGGTTTACTCAAAAAAAACTTCTTTGTCGGCCCATTTTTTTCTCCTCGTCACCTAATTAAAGTATATGCGCATGAATATATATTTATTTATTTATTTGAGAAAATTTCAGATACAGCACAGGTGGCCATTTTACACTGAAATTGTCAACAATGAGAAAGCAATAATTATAATAAGCATAAAAATAAAAAATAAAATAAAATAAAATAAATAAATAAAAATAAATAAGAAATAATTAAGAGTAACAAAACAACATAAAAGTGAATAGCAAATGAACAAAAAAATAAGTAAGAGATGGCACTATGTGATATTAATTACAAGTATTTCTTCTGATAGAAGACCGAAAGGCAAACTCGGAGGAAAATATATCAATACTTGAGGGGAGATCATTGTATTGTGCTGCAAGTCTATAAAATAGAGATCTTTTCTGAATTTCTAGTCTAGGTTTTTTAGTATAAAATAACCTTGTATTGCGAGTTGTGCGCATAGGTACTCTAAAGTGGAATTCCTCCAGGAGTGTGTTGCAGCGGATTTTGCCATTCACAATTTTGTATAAATAACTGAAATCATTCTGCAAACGTCGCTGATAAGCAGTTTGTAAGTTTAGAAAAGACAAGAGATGCGGAGATGAAAAATTGCGTAATGAGGGAACCCTGTGACGGACTATAGCTAGGAAGAAGTGAAAGACTGAATCGAACCTGGAGAGGTGAGTGGGACATGCCATGGACCAGACGGGAGAGCAGTATTCTATTATTGGGGAGATGAATGATGTGAAGTACAAAGTGAGAGCTGAGATGTCACTAATTTCAGTGAAACGGTAGAGTAAACCTAAGAGACGCATGGCCTTTTTTGTGGTGCATAAAATATGTTCCTCAAATGTGAGCTTTTGGTCGAAAACAATGCCTAGATCTTTGTGAGAGGATACTGCTTTGATGTTATTGCCAGAGATGGAGTAAGATGACTTTAACAGATTCTTCTTGAGAGAGATAGTGAGAGTAGTACACTTGTCAGGATTTAATGTAAGGTCCCATGTCAGGCACCAGGAAGTAAATGTTGCTATGTCATTCTGAAGAAGATGAGTATCGTCGGAAGTAGAGATTTCTCTGAAAATTTTACAGTCATCTGCGAAAAGAAGGTAATTGCTAGAGGGAGCTATGAGATGGTCGGCAAGGTCATCGACGAATAATATAAACAAGAGAGGTCCTACGTATATATATATATATATATATATATATATATATATATATATATATATAACACACACACACACTAGCTCAACCTCTCTCTTGCTCTCACACTCACACACACACACACGAACGCGCACACATCCTCGGAGAGAGAGGGGAGAGAGGATTTTGGGAAGAGCTGTCCCCTTTGTCTTCTGAGGAAGAGGAAAGAAATCTTGGTTGTTAAACGTCTTCTCCCAGAAGAGATCCTTGGTCCTCTGCCGCCGCCCAGAAACAATTAAACTCTGTCCTCATTTGCTGTTTGATTCCAATCCCGTCTCTTCCCTCTGACGTCCCTTTTCTCCTCCAGCCCTCTGCTCTCTAATGCCTCGGCGGACCTTTGTCAGAAGCAAAATCTCTGCTGCCGCTTTAATTGGAAATAAAGGTTCCCTTCTCGTGGAACTTGATTTAACAGCGAGTGTCCAATTTTAGCCTCCCGTGCTCAACATTCAAGAGGGACTCCGTGTCATTTACTTACAGACTGTTTCTCTTCCGTCACAACGTCTTAAAGGAAAATCGAAATAGCGTGCTTCTTCCTTCAGCCTGTTGACATTATAAATTAATTAGTCCTGAGCAAATGAAGATGGGGTCATGTGAAGTGTTCGTAACCGCGTGAATTGTTGCTCTTCAGTCTTCAGCGCCAAAGCGGGAATTTATACATATATATACAGGGCGATTCAAAAGTGTAGAACCACCCATACATGTCTACAAATTAAACTGTACGTACATGAATAGAACCATATGCAGTATCCAGGAGACCAAACACTGCATCTTTGACGCAGGCTACATATTCCGTCCGTCATCTTTGATTCAATTAATTTTTTTCAAGTGGAAATAGGCGCATGTTACATACCAGAGTCATGTGAAATTTTCTGCCAAGTCGAATTGTGAAATCCATTTTAAGATATCTTGGATCTTTTTAAAGTTATACCATGTTTACGATTGCCGTTGTTAATTGCTTAGTGTTCATCAATTCCTTGTAATGCAGTAAAATGAGATGCTATTGATCAAAGAGCGCAATGACACCAGCTTACGTTGTATAGATCGGCATCAGTCCACATTGAATCTGGCTCTGGTGTGTTCTTCGCCACTATGTAATTGCCACAGAAACCTTATTTTCTTCTAATCACCTTGTTGTTATTTATATAATTCAATTCTCACTGTTTGTTTTTTTTTTTACCAGGAAAATCAAAATATTCTTACAAACTTACTGGTTGCACAAACACTTTTACATTGACAAGTCACTTCTTCATCGACTTTAGTATATCTGACTAAATTCGTGCTTTTTGATTGACGTGTAAAAAATTGTAAAGAACACGTCTTGTATACACAATATACAAATCTCGAATGTATTTGCATGTGATTCGTAATATGCACACACCAGATGTTGCTTGTATTTTAAATAAAAATATTGTTTTATGTTGGGTATATTTTTAACCATAACGTTTAAACTTAGTGATATTTCCAATAGCTGTTCAAAATAAGAAGAAGAAGAATTAACTACGCGCGTATTTTAGATATGCAACATGTCATTAATACCTAATTGCGATCCTGAACGATTATCCTGTTAATATGCACTAGTCCCTTGGTTCTAGAGTCAATACATTAGGTGTGGTGAGCTTGGAAAATTCTCGTCGGGTGTGTCCGACTTTGAAAAGAAAACGTGTTAGGAAAGTGGAATATTTAGCTGGATTGCTATCATTACCAGTTAGGACGAGAATTTATCAGCAGCATTTTCCATCCCTCACCCTCTACCATGGGCGACCACTCCCACTCTTCACGTAACAGGCCACGTCATGTATCATATGGCTGAATGTTAGTAATTTATCCTAATTGTTCGCCTACGCTGTAGGATATCGTTAAATGGTCATGTGACGTTTATGTTTGCACTGTATGTTCTGTATGTTTCCACTTAACCTGCGGTATTTTTACAGTCTAGCAGTAGCTTTTTTCCTTTCTGTTCCGGATCTTTCACGTCGCTCTTCTATCTATTGTGTTATTCGGGACGATGACTGATAAATGTGTGATACAGCCATACCTCAACCAGGGTAAGAACCTGGGACCTCTGGTTCGTAGCTGTTTATGCTACTCACTGCGTCACGGAGGGCTTGTGTACCAGTTTCCATTTCACCCTTTTCCTCTACTTACTGCCTCACTATGCCTTTCCACAAATTGAACTTATTCTTGAACTCTTTCTCCGTATCAGGAATCGGCTGCCAGAAAACACTAGAATTGTAAGCTCCGACAATGCATTCCACAGACGCGCTCGCATTGTCTTCAGAACATTCGATAGACCTTTTCCTGTCGAACAGATAGATGATGGATACCCGTACCAGTGTTTTATTTCTTGAATACTTTACGTACTATTTTCCAGGGGTGCTCATCCTCCACAAGGACAATGGGCGTTCCCCCTCCCGAGATCATATTACGATCCCCATAAAGTGATTTTATGTCTACTACTATCCTATTACTGAAAGTCACTTACTTTAACTTCCCGGGTTTGAATCCCGGCCGGGGCATGGCGTTCTTTGTGATGTCCCTTTATCAGTTTCATCATATCATCTACCAAAAGTCTCAGAAAAGCGAAGTAAAACAACAAAATCAATTATGATAACTTTAACTTTACTTAACACTTTACTTCATCTGCCCCCCTCCCCCGGCATAAATCTTCCCTTCTTTCATCTAATGGATTACATATGCTGCATCTAGTTGCAAAAGTGACTTGGGTCACTTGAACCAGCTAATGTAAATTACTTACTAAGGAAATATTTCCTTACCCCCTTCCCATCTCGCTACACTTATTGTAGTATGTGCCAATGTGTCAACATCTTTTAAATGCAAAAATACATGAATACAAAAATATATAGGCGTAGATGCTGAATTTTATATTATTTTAAGGGAAAAGTCCCCTCGCCAAACTTTGATGCCGCTGTCTGCGCCATTATTGCCCCGCCTCTTGTGACCAGGGTTCTATTCTAATGGGTTCTATTGGGTTCCGCTGCAGGACCGAAATCTTTTTTTTCTCGCACAATTTAAATCCGGTCCAAGTTCCGTATTTCATTTCAATACGGAATTTGGACCCTATTTAAATTTATCCGGAGAAAATGTTCCTGAACCGTATTTAAATTCATCCGAAAGAAAAAGGCTTCCTGGACCGAATTGAAATACTTTAAAGATAAAAAGGTTCTTTACGGTCCAGAACCCATTACGCTTTCTGATTTTCTCTCCTGGACCGGAATTAAATTTATTTAAAATTCCTGGACCTTTAACAACCTGCTTGTGGGCATCCCTGGCATTTTTAACACTAACTACGAGTGTGGTGTATGTCTGTGACGATGAATAATATGCTCCACTACCCTGTAAGCTCATGGCACTTGAGCTCTTATTGTAATTTACTGATTTCAAATGCCATTTCTTCAAGAACTCAACATCCGCAACGAGAAAGGCTCCAGCAATGCAAAGAGATGGCGAGAGAAACAATTTGTCGGAGGAGCCAAAGGACATTGTCTGGCCTTGTAATTAACATTTCTCCCAGCGTCATGCAAAGCTCAGTTCCATTAGCTGCTGGATGGATATCTCGAACCTTTAACTTGCGATTGTGATGGCGAGATAACGGTAGGCCCATTCCTTACTGCCTCGTTATCTGAAACACCTCTGTTGATAAGCGTAGGAACGGAGGGAATGCCGCAGATGGGGATCGCCAGCAAGACTTCTTTCAAAGCATTCACAAGGCTCAACTTCTGTGTTTAATGGGGGTGGGGGAAACTTTTCTGGAAAAAAAATGTAGAGTGGAAGGCATGAGTTGTACCAGGAAAATTGTCCATCGCATCAATTATTAAGTTTTCATTATTATATTAGTAATATATTAGTAATTAATATACAAGCCGGTCTCCGTGGTGGAGTGGTTAGCACATCGTGCTACGACACCAGGGGTCTCGGGTTCGAATCCCGGTCTGGGCATGAGTGTTTGTAGTGTCCAGTCATCAATTTCATCATTTCATCCCTCATCCTCATCTTGGCGATTAGCCACGAGTGGCAGAAAAGCGAATTAAACCAAATTAAACAATCAATCAATTAATATACAATTATTAGTATTAATATTACATTTGTATTTAACTGCCTCCCCGATGGTGTGTTGGTAACGTCTTCGCCTTGTAATCAATGGGTCCCGGGTTCGATACACGCTGGAGGTACATAGTGGTTCGGATCCTACTTTAAACGGTAATTCCAGTCCCGATTAGCCTTACTGTGCATAAAGTGGACTTAAAACAACCAATCAAATCAATCAATCAATTTATATTTGACTTAGTTATATCAATACGTAATAGTTAAGAAGATGAAAGTCTTTGTGATCTACGAGATGCTAGGTTTTCTAAAGAAAATAATTTGGATTCGAAGAGAATTAACTAAAATTTGTTGAAAGGCTCGGAAAAGTTTAGGGATTTTGTTCTGAAAGCGAAGATTCTGGGTTCATGTTCCGACTAGGACATAGTGTTTTATCATCCATTCACCTCGTCGTATTTTACGTAAAGAAGTAGAAAGACCAGGATAACACTCAAACTAGAATTAGGTTTATAATGCGCTGAATCGTAACACCATGCATTCAGAGACTGCTACAGGTATAACTAATAGCCGTGTAATGGTATGTTGTTACTTTTACTGTAGGTGCGTATTATCTAGGTTAGATTAAAGATATATATGTTTACCAAAACGCAGTTTAATTTCTATATTTTGCCTTTTTTATGTTCGTTGCTTAGTTTATGCCACTTTTGCCTCATAGTTTCATCACGACACACTCAGGGAACTAAATGCATCATATCGATTGATGCACCAGAATGCATCGATTGATGCACCAGAATGCATCGATTGATGCACTAAAGTGTGTTTTATAGCTTCTTCAAAGAATCAGATTCATCAGTTGATGCACCTTGATGCGTTTTGATGCACCAGAATGTATATTTTTTGATGATGCACTTAAACGTTTGGTCTGTTCTACAGAGTTTACGCGTATGTAGCTCAGACCAAACGTTTAAGTACATCATCCAAAAAGATGCAGGAAGGTGCATCAAGGAACATCAGCTGATGCATTCAAGTGCATTTTGACTGAAATAATTCCTCACTTGAATCAAATATTGCACTTTGGTGTTTCTTTCACAACATACAAAAATGAACCCAAATGCATCAAATGTGAATCTGATTCTTTGAAGAAGCCATAAAACACAATTTAGTGCATCAATCGATGCATTATGGTGCATCAATCGATATAATGCATTTAGTTTTCTGTGTGCAATGGGAACCAATTATTATTTGAAATTGGTGAAGAAATAAACGGAGTTATTTTTGCCCTAAAATGGATCTAACAACAACTATTCCCTTCTGAGAATATAACACGTAGAAATATATAATAAAGAAATATTAAAAATATTAAACATAGCACATTATATAGCGATAGTATATCTAATACATAGTCTCAAAAGCACAGAGAGTAGGTGGTTGCGACGACAGTACATGACTCCAAACGTCGTGTATTTTGAGTTGATCACGGGAATGAATAGACGAAATACATGGAAGAAGAAACCAATGTTGCCCTTGCGAGGACTCGAGACTGCAACGTTCGCAGAGGAAATAATGAGTCTGGACTTAAATGCTCTCGCACACAGGAGCAGCGCATGTAATACGATAGGTAACATTACATTGCGTGGATTTTAAAACAACTACTTTAAAATGTTTACTTTTGTCGGAGTGCATGTGGTTTCCTGTATGCAACACTCCCTCCACCACTAAACACACAAATGGAATTTGCATGGTAGACGCCATTCCGTATCGGGCCGATAAACAACCAGAGTGAAATACGATATTCATTTTCGACCAATTTTATGCCTGGTTATTGTGTTTGATGTTTTCCCTTTTTATTTATCTGAAGTTATCAACACATGGCTGACTTCTCGATTCTGATCAAATGGAAAATACCCAGTAGCGATGCGAAAAATGGCTTTCCCCTGACACTTCGTGTTATGTCAATTAGAGTGATAATATGCACAGACAGAGGAGGTAATTTTAACAGACAGGCTAGAGAATTGTATATAAAATATCCCCCACCATTATTTATATAATTACCGTGATTAATGTGGACCGTTTTTAGTAAATTTTGTATATTGTTTTCATTTTCTGACGTTATCTAATCTGAAAATGTTTTCTCTACCATTATCAAAATTAATATACAGTGTGATTCAGAATTGCTATTACACACTGCTAGGGGTTGTAGAGGGGAGTTAGTAGATCACGTTTTGATAAGGAACCCATGTCCGGAAACGTGCCGTTTTGGTACTACAGAGATGACAAGATCACATAATTTCACATCTGCCGCTCTACCTGCGTCACTACAAGAGCTGCTCGATGTGGCGACCCTGAAGTTCGTTGCAAACAGTGTACCTCCGAAGGATGTTTGCATACACGCGCTCAAAACTACCTGGTGTGTACTGAATCGTGTGCGTCTGTTGCAGCCAGAACTCGTTCAACCATGTCTTCCTCCGACACTACAGGAGTCTCATAAACAAGACTCTTCATGTGGCCCCATACGAAAAAGTCAAGAATAGTTAGATCCGGCATTCGTGGTGGCCAAGGTGTTGGTCCACCTGTTCCCGTATGTTTCATTGAGATGTTGTCGGACGTGATGGGAAAAGTGTGCTGGTGCGCCATCATGTTGGAACCACATGTGCTGTGTAAACAGATTGTAAACAGAGGACGTTGGAAGCGGCACACATTACATCACGTGACTGAAGACGTCGTCCTCCGTCAATGTGGGTTGCCTACCGTGAAGCGGGAGATGTGAAATTGTGAACCTGTCAACTGTGTAGTACCAAAACGGTACGTTTCCGGACATGGGTTCCTTATCAAAACTTGATCTACTAACTCCCCTTTACAACCCCTAGAGATGTGCAATAGGAATTCTGATCCACTCAAAATGAATTAAATGAAGGCTGCTGCATTTTAGTGCATCAGTTGATGCAATCAAACGTGTACTTTTGGTTTCTTTAAAATTATCGGGTGTGATCACAATTGATGTATTTGCGTGTGTACAATATGTACTGTAATGTATAACTGGAGTAAACACCATATTTCTGCCAATTAACCATTTTGAGTTCTGTTTGTACAAAAGGAGAATTCGACTTCCCACAGAACGTATTCCAACCTTCTTTAACTCTTTCCAACTTTAGAAAACAGGATAATATAACACCCACCTTGTCTAATCGACTCATCATCTAACATAATTTAATAATTGCATTTCTAGCGCCATTGCAGAGTGTTTAGCACAGCACGCCAGGGTTTCCCGGGTTCGAATCCTTGCCTAGGCACGGGTGTTTATCAGTTTCATCATATCACTCGTCCACATCTTTGCGATTAGCCAAAAGTGGCAGGAAGGTGAAGTAAAATGAACACGTTAATAAAATCAATCATATTTAGCACCACACATTTATTAAATTAATATACCCTAAATGTTGCTGACTATCATACAGTGTAGTTGTTATTATTGAGCAAATTTCAAGGATAAATAAAAAAAAAACAAAGTAGAGTACACATATTTAGTTCTTTGTCTTTATATTAATAGACCACGTTGAAGTGTTATTTTCATGTACGGTCACCGGCAATAAAAGTGGGATACCTAGATCCTGAAATACGCGCTTCCCCGCAACGCGTTGTGTGTGTTGCCTAACTCTAATGTGGTAGAAGCTGCCATTGAAAAATTGCTATTAAAGTCGAACGGTTAGGCAACACACATGTCGCCTTGCAGGGTCTAGGTGTTCCATTTTATTGCCGGTGACTGTACAACTGTTTCATATCTTATTTTCCTATAATTAATAGCCGGCCCCCATGGCGGAGTGGTTAGAACATCGCGCTACGACCCGTCCCGGGTTCGAATCCCGGCCTGGGCGTGGATGTTTGCGAGTGACGATTCATAAATTTCATCATGTCATCACTCATCTCCATCTTCGCGAATTAGCCAAAAGTGGCACAAGAATCGAAGTAAAATAAAGCAAATCAAAATCAAATCTTATAATTAATAACCCACTTTAACTTCTACTTTTCAACAGGACACAAGCACAAACATCCATATCTTACCTGGGGTTCGTACCCGGAACCCCTGGCGTGCTGACCACTCCGCCACAGAGGTCGACATCTAGACCACTGCAAATATATTTGTAAAATTTAGCAACACTTGTGGTTGGATGTTATCGTAGTTCTCATCATACTGTGCGACTTCAAGGCACGGTTTTTCCTTTATCCATTCTTCGTATCGCACAAAACACCACTTCTAGCAGCATATCTGCGGGGTCTTCGCCCTCACTGTGCCATCAGAATTTTGAAGGAGTCTTACCATTTCCCTCCTCCCCTAGCACTGTCGCTGTTGCGAGCCACGTCCTAGAAGTGTATTAATCCTTAAGCTGAACACACCATGCTTGGGCTCAACGAGTTCGTTCTCGCATGCATTGTACAGGAGCCCTTTCGTCTGTCATTTGCCTATTCAGCGCTTCTTTCCCTGCCGCGTCGACCGCTTTCATGGAACGAGCACCTTTTCTCCTATCTCCCCTCGTTCTGCCACAAGTAAATTGAGACGTTAGCTCTGAAAGCTCCTTCGCTTCCAACAACGGACGCCAGATGGCTCCAGCAATACAGCTAATGCAGAGCAGCCGTTGAGCAAACACAAACTTCAAAGTCTTTTAATAAGCTTTCCAGGGAACCGAGTTTCTCATGTAACGCGAAGAAGAAGGGATTTATTTGCGCTTTCCGGCAGAAATGTTTGGAATGGAGAGATATCTGGTTCCATTGTTGTCAACGTTTTCTCAAATATAAATGGAAGATACCCGTTCCAAAAAGTATCACAACCAACTGGTTTGGTTCTAGGTAGCTACAAAGCGCCAACCATTGTCTGCCTTGCCTTGACCACAGTAAACCCACAAGACAAACTTTGGGTGGCAAATACAATGAAATTGAAGTAATTCTTGAAGCTTTCCTGGCGGCGAATGATAAAGAGGTTTTCTTGGGATATCAACCAGGTGATTTCCGGCTAGGTTTCACAGCTTTCGTGAGCTAACGTCACGTAAATTGTCCATTACTATACTTCCATTACATTGAATGAACAAGATGGTGGGCACTATTAAAGTTTCCACCTACGTTTCCACGAGATGCATAGAAAGGTGTTTATCCATTTGTTTCATCTTTGTTATTTTAAAAGCCTCTGTTATACCTATCTGGCTTCATCGAGACGGTAAATATAAGCGTTGAAGGGAGAGAGTAGTGTAAGGAAATCATCCTTCCGAACCAAGATACAGTAGACTCAACATTTTCGCACGTCCCTGCAAATATTGCATGATATTTCCGCACATAGAATACTATGTACTTGCATAAATTTGATGCTTAGCAGCTCCCCTATGTCTTTTGAGCAATGTTGACTTCATAGTGGCTCCTGGTATTGTGAAATACATGCGATTTTTATTCCGTTGAGTGTGATAGAAATTTTTTATATTTTAAAGTAAGTGAGAAGGCAGGAGGGAGAAGAGAAATGTATTTATGGACACATTCACTTAGGCACCAACTTTAGGGAGGAAAAGCCCTTACATTCTCCCACAAAATTCCTCAAGAAGTATATAGCCTACAAGGTCATCCGGATAATTTTTTCTCAAGAGGGGCAGTCACAAACTTTTATTATTATTGCTATTATTACTGCTATTACTGTTTTTATTTTATTATGATTATTGTTATTACATTTACTACTACTATGTTTTTTTTAAATTACATACATTTGTAATTTCCATATTCTGTATATCTATATATAATTTGCTTAACTGTATACTTAGCATTAATTCATGTAGGACAAAAAACTATTTTTTATAGTTAAATAGACTGTAAGCGTAAATGTAACCCTATTTCAAATAATAATAATAATAATCATAGTTGCTGTATCTTACGGCCTGTAAGTCACAGAAAACATTACTGTTTGTTATAAAATATCTCTACAATTTCAAAATTCGAATTACATTAACTATTTCCAGAAATCTCAGGGGGACACCCATGAGTATATACATAAATTTTGCATGAAATCAGTTCATTATGAATAATCCATCACATGTCTAGAACCTCACATTTTATGAAAAGCTCAATATGTTGACCAAGGCAGACATTTTTTTTATTATAAAACATAAACTAAACGTAACGTTTCAACCTTCTAGCAAGGTCTTCTTCAGACTCTGCACCAAGTACAATTGTAACAAGGTACAAGAACAGGACGATATATATATATACATAAGAATACTCCCCTCCAGACTATTAGAAAGTTGTTCTGGAACATTCTAGCTGGTGGCTTTCCCTTGTCAACTGTACTTTCAGCTGAAAGTGAATGTGGTTGGACTCTTAGAGGTAAAAATTCGCTAATGGAGCCTATAAAATAATCTACAAAGAATCAAACCTGTGACTCTTTGATTACAAGGCAGTTCGCGTTACTTGTTCCGTTTGCTTTAATTTAAGTGGTAAATGAGAAGGATAAAATAATTATGGAACATACTCTTAATAGCAATAGTTAAATACCTTACATTTAGTGTTTAAAATGCAATACTGTAATTTAACATTGTTAAGGTAGAAATGTAATTTATTTCACATCAGTGCGATATGATTGAACAGTCATGAACACTTCTGAGTTTTAATGTTACCACTGAAAATCAGTGGTGTAAGTTACAAGCCAGAAGTGTCCGTGACATACAGACACTGGCCAATTGTCAATTGCTATTTTCATTTTTTTTTACTCTACATTCCGTATTGTTTTCAAGAATGGAATTATGTTGATGCGAAGCAGATGATGATGTCCTCTGCTTATTGACGTTTTTCGAAACTTAGAATGAAAAGGGTGATGGAAAATTCGCCTACTTTTGATGTTGAGTGTTCTGTACATCCATAATATTTTACATCTTAGAATATCTCTTACATCAAAGTTAGAAAAATTGACGAAAGATGTAAAATAAGAAAAAAATTAAGATTCTCAATTGGTGGTAGAATAATTAGTACCTGTCTTGAATCTCTGAGCGAAGATATATATGACAGCCATGGGGAATGCATTTGTGGCAAGCTTTGAAGTTATTGGGAAGCAAAGGAAAAAAATGTGGACCAGTTCTCTTAATTTGGAAGTGGATCATACGATGAGTGCATCTAAAGTAAATTTCCCAAGCGATTCCTCGAAGAAAATTAGAAGGGAAGTGAAGTGAATGCTAATGTCTTATGCTTTGACCTCAAGTGAAATTAAATATGAGATCTAGGTAAAGACGGGATGCATTTCTTCGATGCCCTATATCTTCGTCTGCTTAAGTTTTCATCAGGTATGATGTAGATACTTGAAATAGTTATATGTTGAACAAATACACAAGAAACGGTTGTAAACTGACTACAAATGTACTAATCTGAAAACTGGCATACCTACCGGTTTTTAACTAACTGCTAATGTTGATAAAGGAAAATAAAAATTGCGCTTGCATACAATTTCATTGCAGGCAGTTATTTCTTTGTGCCCAACGTAGTTTCGTAAGTTACCAAGTCGAGTTGTATACAATTCATGTCAATATTTCTCACACAAAATATCTTTATACTTTTATTTATATGGATAGGCCCCTATAGTGCTCCATTTTTGTCAATTTTGTGACTCATTGACAAAGAGACGAACAAGGAAATACGAAGAATGCATGTACGCGTAATTGTTCTACGTAGATATTATGTCAAGAGAGAGAATTCAAGTGGTAGGAACCAAAGCTCATGGCTTCTAGTCCCAACCCAGGCACGGTTGTTACTTGTTGAGTGTCCATTCATTAATTCCATTCAATCATCAGTCATCACCACTTCTGCAGTCATGCCAAATATGGCAGAAAAAGAGATTCTAAATAATAAAACTACAAAATGAGTTACTCGTCAAGGCTAGGGTAGACAGAAATGAGTGGGAGTTGTAAATCAGTTAAAAATATATTATTTTACAGGCAATCATTGTCTTTCAGATCATATCATTTTAGTGGATGTCTCCCTTGTAAAATTTTCTTATACAATTTTGGTCTCTTAATTCTTCCTGTAAAAATGCGCTATTTCTGAGTTATTAGAAATTTTCCGAGAGATGCTCGAATTTTTCAGAACTTTGCATGAATAGGTTTCGGTGGATTTTTAATGCTGATATTTATGCAAATTTTGATGTATATGTATATAGCTTAAGTTGTAATTAATCCAGATTTCAACATTATTTCTTCTTGTAAATTTTTGCTTCAAGCACAGTATATGAAACAATATAAAGGGATCAAATAATGTTAATAATTTGCTTTGAGCAGTTTTGCATTGCAGTAGAAAAATAACAATTTCCTTTATCCCAATTTCATTAACATTTCAAATAACAATTTCCTTTATTCCAATTTCGAATCATTTACACTATGCAGTCTGAAAGCATTGTGGTAATGACCAATAAACATGCAATAATATCCTACGGGCAACTTGTTTTGGACGTGATTCAATAAAAAAAACTGTCAAACACATCTGCTGGTTTCGATATGTGTGTACTCATATTGAACTCTATGTAAATTCCGTTTTGGCTAGAGGTAACTAAAGGATATTATCTGTTTACTAGATGCATAATTATTTCCTATTCGAATAAAATCCACAACTAATGGAAAAGGGTTATTAAAAATGTAATTACTTGATGTTCCATTTACATTTCAAAGCTCTGTTAGCCAGACATCATCTTTGTATAACCCACAGACCCTTAAAAATGATTGTTTTTACAGGTAAAAAAGTAGTTATTAGAACATAGTATAAGTGACCTCCTTTATTGCACTAGTACACTCGCCTCAGTTTGTACTCCGGCAGTTTGTTTCTTTTTACAGCATATTTGCAGAAGATAAAATTCAAAATACAAGTGTATCAATATACGCTGTATAAAACACAACTTATTACTAACTTCGTTGAACCTGTACGAACAGGATGCGTTAAATAACCATTGGCATACTTATACACATAGTGCTTACCTACGTTCGGTACACGTGTATACAAACTCTGTACTTTATTTAACATAACTCAGGTACGCCTGTCATGGCGATACTACTCCTTGCAACAGTTGGAGAAAGGTGCAAAATTCAACGTGCACATCTTTAAAAAAATGAAGTGTGTCCTGATCCGTTCAGCAGAAACCGGGATTGATCACCGCAGTCTTAGCGCGAGTAGGTCTTCATTTCAATTTTTCATCTCATCCTCTAATCTGGGATCTACTGGTTCTGCTGCTTTTGTCATTCCTTCAGTGATCAGAATAATACATTTAAAAGCAACTTAGTTACAGCTACTCTTCCAAAAATGTAGCTTTGCATCTGATACATTTACCAGAAAGTGACTGCTCTACAGCTACTCGTGTGAATTACTCGCTACTTTTACGCTGCATTGGCATAAAAAGTAAAACAAACATATGGATATTCAAGAGAAGTACCTCAGTTGCACTTACAGTAATAGGTTCCGTTATTTATTACCATGATACTCATCACTTGATACATTTTAATGGCAGTGTTACCATCTGTGACTTATTTTTACTAGATTTTGAAATTGAAAAGGATTTAGTTGTGTGTGTGTGTGGGTGTATCAAATTTGATATCTGATACTTGCAATTAGGATGGTACCCAAATTAATGTTCACAACTACACTTCGGAAAAAAAATACAAATAACATATAGACAATATCACTGCAACAATCCCGGAAAACCCAAAAACTTTTTTTAATCTAATAAACTTAAGAAAAAGTAACAGTAGGATTCCAGCTGAAATTACACATGATAGTGAAAGTGCGATAGGCGACCGAAGGGCAGAACTCTTCAACGCTTATTTTCACGGTAACTTCTGCCCGCGGTCTTTCCTTGCAGATTTGCGAAACGTGAGACCAGTTTGTTCCTCCTCTCTAACAACGCTTGCCACCCGATGAGGTGAAAAATCTATTGTCGTCTCTTCAGCTCACCGTGCCCTAGGACCGGACGATATCAACACCATATTCCTCAGGAAAACTGTGCTATCCCTGTGCTATCTCCTCTCCATTCTCTTGAATAGATGTTTCTCTGAAGGCGTCTTTCCTCACGCTTGGAAACAAGCTAACATCACACCGATTCACAAAAGTGGTAACAAAAATCTTGTTTCTTCTTACAGACCAATCTCCTTACTCTCTCCTCTGTCCATCATCTGTGAAAAAGTAATCAAAGACAGACTCTACAAATGGCACTATGTGATATTAATTACAAGCATTTCTTCTGATAGAACACCGAAAGGCAAACAATACTTGAGGGGAGATCATTGTATTGTGTTACAAGTCTGTAAAAGATATATTTTATGAATTTCTAGTCTAGGTATTTTTTGTATTCCTAACTTTTTTCCTGTTCTCTCTGGAGTTCCACAGCGTAGTGTTCCAGGACATCTCTTGTCTTTTCTAAACTTACAAACTGCTTATCAGCGACGTTTGCAGAATGATTTCAGTTATTTATACAAAATTGTGAATGGCAAAATCCGCTGCAACACACTTCTTGAGGAATTCCACTTTCGAGTACCTATGCGCACAACACGCAACACAAGGTTATTTTATACAAAAAAAACCTAGACTAGAAATTCATAAAATATCTCTTTTACAGACTTGTAACACAATACAATGATCTCCCCTCAAGTATTGTTTGCCTTTCGGTGTTCTATCAGAAGAAATGCTTGTAATTAATATCACATAGTGCCATCTTTTACTTATTTTTTTGTTCATTTGCTATTCACTTTTATGTTATTTTGTTACTCTTATTTTTTATCTTTTTTGCTTCTTATTATTATTGCTTTTTCATTGTTGACAATTTCAGTGTAAAATGGCCACCTGTGCTGTATCTGTAATTTCCTCAATAAATAAATAAATACATACATAAATGTTTGTTATTTATTAGGTTTGTTTCATTTTTAATAGACTATACGACGCACGGTTTTAGAAGCGATATCGGGCGGAGCCACGCAGAGGGTGTGCGTGGCGACCAGCCAATGGCAGAAGTGCAACGTTGTACAGTTAGGAAACTGCTGCGCGCGAGTTAAACGCCGTGTTCTGTATTTTTCTTGCGCGCAAGAACTTTTCATAAAACTCGTCACTTTAAAGTTCATCATAAGATAGGGCAAGACATTTTGAACCTGACTGTCTAAATCCCATGAATTTCCGTCGCCTACAGCCGGAGTTATCGTTTCTCGGAGAAACACGGGAAACAACACGTCTCTACACCAGTGGCGAAGCTTCCTAAGAGGCCCGGAGGCCGGGCCTACCCCATTATATTTGTCTATAACGGATTATTTTATTACTTATAAATTTCATTAAACGACGCTTAATAAAATAAAACTGAAATTCTAGGTCTTCCGATAATTACCGCAAGTTTGCAACCCTGCCTGGAACAGTATCTGCGCATTCAGCGAGGCACGCCTGAGAGTGCCTCAGCTGGTCCCATAACAACCTATTTGATTCGTGCGGGAAAACATAATTTCAGGGGCGCGTTCACCTGTAACGTAAACTGAGAGGCCGGCCTCTTTTCTCTCTCTCACCCTCTCTCCCTGACTTCCGAAGAGTGCCGATCGTGTACGAGCGCGTGACGAAGCAGACAGAGACGCACAGAGCTTGTTGAAGCAGCGTTGTCATGGAAGATTCAGAGCTGTGCCGGGAGCGAAAATGTGTTGCTAACACATCTAAGCCTGGCCTCCTAACCTATCAAAGTAGGCATTATTAGATTCTAACTGCAAATAATGCATGCAAGTTGGTTACCAGTGTTAAGTTTGGTGCTTTCAGCTCTTTTGAGGAACCGCTTTTCGCGAAGTGTTAGCTGCTGGATGTGCTCCACACCAATCTTGATTCAGAGAGGGAAAGTATTTTATAAGGGATATTGAGGCGAAATTTCCTTTCATGATTAGTGACATAACTGAAAACGCGCTACTTTTAAAATGGGGCAAATTAAAATGCAAACGTACAGAGAAAATCCATGTTACAGAAATTTTCTGCTCGGTGTGTTACACAGAAAGGTGTCCGTGTTCTCATTTAGCATTTCATCATTTTCTAACTCATATTATAATCTTTTAAAAAAGTCGCGTGTTGAAGAAGAATTATATGCATAAAAGAGTTAAAAAGAAATACTTGATTGATAGATTTAGTTTATTTTACTTGGCTTTCTGCCATTTTTGACTAATTGGGAAGATGACATTGACGAAGGGACACTCACAAATAACACCTATGCCCAGGTGGGGATTCAAACCTGAGGCCCTTGTCGTAGTACGTTGTTATAACCAATCCGCCGCGGAGGTCAGCATTAAAAAGAAATAAACGCTAAGTGACGATCAAGTGAACCAACCATTTCTGTAATGCGAGAAACATTTACAATACTGTTATTGAAGTAGCAAATAATTTTTACGAGCAGCTTTAATATAAGAAATGTAAAAGGACTGGGCCTCACAGAACGGCGTTTTCATTGGGTGACGAGTGGTCAGAACATCGACGAGTCCCATTGTCACTGTTCTCTGACCTTCGAGACAGAAGCGCCTTTATTCTCAGATATCTAATCGAGACTAGATTAAAGTAGAATCTGAACCAATGCCTTCAGGGGGAATCGAACCTTCTACTTCTTTGATTATAAGGCGAGACCGTTAATCACTACATTAATTATTTACAATCACTATCCCGACTTTTTCGAACAGCAATAGACGAGATTCAGGCAATATGTTACATTTTATTTTCTAGGGGTTATATTTTAACATACTACTGTTAAAAAAAATCACATATTCCCCCCCCCCCCCAAATCCCTGCTCGTCCTGTGCCTACCCTTCCAGAGACAGCACGCTTCGCCACTGCTCTACACACACACACAATGACCCTTTCGCTTTCCTTCCTTGTTCCGTCTGTTGTTTTTGCGTTGCCACCGTGTTGACCCCGATGAGTTGTTGTGTCTTGGTAAAGCTATGGGTGTCAAATTCGGCTGAATATGCACAATGACCTTTCATTGTCTTGTGTGTTCACAAACATTGCGAGTCTGGGCGGTGTAAGATAATTTTACTCGTACGGCATGAAGAACAGTTGTGAGAGGATTCAATACAGCCCTTATTGATTGATTTATTTTACTTCGCTTTTTCTGGTCCCACTTTTGGCTAATTTACGAAGATGGGGATGAGTGATGATATGATGAAATTGATGAATGGACACTCACAAATATCCATGCCCACGTCTGGATTCGAACCCGGGATCCCTGGCGTCGTAGCGCGATGTGCAATACACCCCTTATGCTCGATAGTTGTGCAATAGTGTGTGTGTGTGTGTGTTGCGTGAGTGTTATTTAATAATGTCGCGCCGGCGCCATTATGGAGTGGTTAGCATAACGCTCTACGACGCCAGGAGTCCCAGGTTCGAATCCTGGACTGGACATGGATGTTTATGAACTTTCATTGTATCATCACTCATTCCAATCTTCGCAATTAGCCAAAAGTGACAGAAAAGCAAAGTAAAATAAAGCAAATCAAATCAAATTAAATTAATAATAATGCTCTCGAAACCTAGTACGTACCAGTAGTACAGGCACCAAGGGTAAATACTCGTATTACGTTCACACGACAGAAATCTTAGTTTTAAAGCTTATTCTTACTTCAAGGAATTGGCGTTCGCAAGACGTGCGTGCTGAAACAGTGTTTTCTCAGAGTCGAGAACTTACGGCTAAAGCGTGTGGTGTATGTGTGCATAGCGTGTTGCGCATTATAAAACAGGGTAAAGTATCTGCCACAGAAATCGGCGAACTCCTATTCAAATCTCCTGGGAGACATGCCAGAAAACAGAAACGAGAGCGATGATGATGACCTTGCAGTTCCCCTACAATAACTACATACCTTCAAACTTCTTTCAGGTACGAGTTTATCTTATATGCTGCAGTGATATGATATAATCCTGTGTAGAATTCCTCACTATATATTTCTTTGTACTCAAATATTACGTGCATGCATTATACCCATAAAAAGCTGAATATTGGACACAGCGAATTATTTGTGTTTCCCTTCCGCTAGCAGTTGGTTTGGCAACAGCGCGACAGCACTGGCTGCGTATTGGCTGAACTCACGTCCCTTGTAAAAGCGTACGCCGTATAGTTTGAACGAGAAATATAAATGCCAACCCTGACCAACAACCAAATGAAAACGAGCTATAGACGAAGATATTTATATTTTTGCTGAGGAACAAGAAAACATACCACGCTACAGAGTTACATGGTGACAGTTCTTCCTTTCTCCTCTACTGATGCAAAAAATGAAAGAAAAAACTATAACTCAGACATCGCTTCCTGCCATACTTTTTACGTCTTCCCATTTCCGCTACTGTCCGTGTATTCCCGCGAATAGTCAATCAAATTGTCAAAAAATCGTCAGTCAAATAGCAGACCAAATTAATGCGATAAAAATTTAGTAATAGTGTCTCATGTTAATTTGTATCTGTACAGTCAAGGACACCTCTGAGTTGTAAATATTCCATTGGGAATCAGTGCGATTGTTACAACCCACACTGCTCTGCGCGTTTCCGCAAAACTACCCACATATCAACCTCTCAATCAGATTTTACACTCTGGACTGCATTTTGCAGATTAACGGGGCTCCGACGTGTGTTTTCTCACAGCTAATATAATCCTATGTGAGGCTCGTGTTGTGTCCTGTCTCTGTGTGTTTGTGATTGTCCTTTTACCAACTTAATCGTATTGCCTTTCAGCCTCATCTTTGCGATTAGCCAAAACACTCAGGACGCATGATAATACACTTTTTTGGTAATGATCGCAACGGAAAATACCATGTAATAAACGATGAATAAAAATATGAAATAAGAGCAATGAACAAGAACACAGATCAGTCATTGAGGGATCGTAGAAACATGTAATTTTCTGCTTGTATACAAGGTTAAGGTTCTTGTTTAGAAACCCTTTTAAAACAAACTGTCGACCAATGGAAGCACGTAGAACTAAAACTGATTATCGAATAAAGCATTGAGGTACAGGATGCTATTTATTTATATTATTTCGTGAAGAGAAAGTGACACTGAAAGTGAATTGCTTGTGTGTCGTTGATCCCAAGATTGCACTGTAGACTGACACACTATATCTGTGAAAATAATATTTAGTGTTATTTTCTGTGAATACATCTTCTACGGAAAGAAAATTAACTTTATTGCTGCTAATTTATGTATTTAATCTTTACGCGCTGCCATCTTTTGATAAAATATGAAAACGTTGTCAGCTTTTTCTTTGCTCGTGCACGTGTGAATTTCCGGACCCTTCAACATTCAATAAGAATTGTTCAGTACCTTCCGATTGTCGATTTTGTTTGGTCTTCGAGGCTGTGTTTCAGTGACCTCTGAATCATGTACGAACTGCTTCATAAAACCTAAAGGATGAAAAAGTCTTCTTTATGCACAGATAGGTTAATCGGGACTGTATTGCAAGTGAGATCCGAGCCATTACATGCCTCCACAGGGTATGGAACCAGAGATCCCAAGATTTATAATCAAGGAGATGATGTTACGACTCCTCATTTAAGGAAAGCGGGGAAGGAAAAGTGAAAAGTTAACTTAGACATATACTGCTATACAATAGGAGGACATAGTCTCTATTTATTACTCTCAAAGAGTCCCTGGGTATGGATAATATTATAATTAATTAATATTGAAAGTAAATCCCACAACTGATGCCTATAAAGCGAAACGGACGCACATAATCACATGTAACGCTTCTACGCACTTCATATTATGCAGATTCATTAATCACACTTAGGGAAACCCAAATTTGTCGAACGCGAATGTTTACTTCTGGAGTTAGCCAGAGCATCGTGACCGCATCCAATCATTGGTTCGCTCGTGATTGACGGGGGTCATGACGAAGTGAGACTAATCGCTCATCACCGGCTTCAATTTCCTGCGTCAGTGTGTGACTTCGCTCGCCGCGGAGATTCGTATTGTCTGTCAGATGTCCCAAGTGAATACCACCGAATGCATTTATCGGATTTATACTCGTTTCGACTGTCTTCCGAGTGTACCGTTTGTTTCGAAACTGTTAACTGGCTATTTCCAGAGGTGCGGGTAGAAATTTTGCAAGAGATGATGTGGTGTTTTTTTTTTCTTTTCTATTGGCCAGTGCGACATTTTGCTATCCTTTCATGTAACTCGCTTTCTGGGGAATTTTTTACCAGCATGACGGAGTCACTACGTGCTCAATAACACAACGGCATTGGTTTAGACGAAGAGTTTTCATTAAATCCAACATTTCCACAGCTGTTTTTGGAAAGTCATAAAAGAGCCACTTTCTTATTGAGTTTTTGTTCACTTTTATGCAAGGTATGCTAATTGGGACTGGTCCTTGCTGAAGGTCTGGACCCTCCGATGTGTCATGTTTGTAATATCGTTTTAAGTATTCGGTATATTCTCGTTGAATGTGGACCTCCCATGTGGCGCAGTGGTAGCGTCGTCGCCTTGTAATCAAAGGGGCCCGGGTTCGATACCCGGTGGAAGCACAAGTGGTTCGGATCCCACTTTAAACTGTAGGTCCAGTCCCGATTAGCCTTACTGTGCATAAAGTGGACTTAAAACACCAACTCAATCAATCGTTGAATGTACCGATTTTGCTTGCCTCAGGCAGAATCTTGCAAACTGTTTGTGATTCCTGTTGGGAGATGACAGCAGTGTTTCATCCAGCGGTTCTACCTTTTTCCGAAGAGCTGGTCCCTTCCACTGTCTGTGAGGAAGCTTTTAGAAAATTCTCATTTTTTAATCTGTTGCGTTTGTCTTGTGCAGGTTCCTTTACAACCTTGCACTTTTAGCTTTTCCCAAAATGCTTTTTACACACCTTGTTTTAACATTTTCAGTAACAATTTAAAATAAGGGGCTATTTCCCCGTATGCATTAAAGGAAGCAAAATGGTCTGATGTGCCGAAGCACTAAACAATTTTAATTAGTTCATTCATTAATTTCAGCCAGCATGTGCCTCATTCGGGTATTGAACCCGGGACCGAGGCGACAACGGGAATGACCTTTTTTAATAATTTATAATATATTTTGGAATTCTGTTGATGCGAAGCAGATGTTCTCTGCACATTCAACTTATGGCGATTACGTTGTGGAAAACATACCGACCGAAAATTGTGATGGAGAATTCGTCTACTATTACTTTTGCCGTTGGGTGTACAGTCATCTAGACATCTGGATCCTAAAATACTCGCTTCCCTACAAGACGTTGTGTGTGTTGCCTAACTCTACGGCAATAAGTTGATTTTAATAGCAAATGTTGAATGGCAACTTCTACCACCGCCGTAGAGTTAGGCAACACACATAATGCCTTGCATTGAAGCGAGTATTTTAGGATGTAGGTGTCCCATTATTTATTGCCGGTGACTGTACTTACAGATAGCTTTTCGATATGTTCAAGAAATGGAATAGTGGAGAAAGAAAATTTCAACTACTTAATACACAGTTGTGCTTCATGAAATATCCATTCGAGGTCATTTATATATCGATTTCGTAGTACATTGCTTTACTATGAACAAAATTGACAGATCTTTCTAGTGCTTGTAATCCGTGAGACATAGACACCTGGCATGGTCGAGTGAACATTGCGAAAGGGTAGTGAACATGCAGCTTCAGTGATTAGCGCTCTAAAACTCCCGAGAGGAGAGGTTGAAGATGGTTTCCGGAGATCATTCCCGGATTTGCGAAGTGTTTATGTTCTAAGGCAGCGTGTTAGCTTCTCGCAGCCGTTGTTTATGCAGGTAATTTCAGGTAAAATGTCCCATTAACTTCCGTGCCATAAGTGCGTCATCTGTTTCGACTAGGTTTGCCGAAAAGTTCTCCCTTGCAGTCCGGGGCGCGTTGGGGCGGAAAGGGAATCATTCTCCCTCTTCAGTGGCTTCGGATGCGTTGCACAACTTCCAGCGCAGGTGTTCTCGCGCTCGGGACAAAAGACGGTTATCAACCAATGACGGTCTCTGAAGGAAAGCCTCTAATGGCGTTCGTCACCAAATGTTGCAAAGGGCCTCACTGAATATTCCCTTTATTGTCATGTATTTTTCAGGGTCAGTCTGAAGAGTGAAGGGGCCCAGATTTTCGTACAGTCATGTTCAAAAAATCTGTCGCATGGATTTTTTCTAAGTCCAACGTCTTACGAAATTATGTTGGTAGCTCTGAAACAAGGAAGTGTTGTGGAATATGCGATCCTCCAATCAGAGTGAAGTTAGATTCCGAGGAGCAGGAGGCGTGACTCACGGTCTTGTCCACAGGAAGTTCAACCAATGCAGCATTTCCAAATATGAGATAACGTCGCCATTGGTTAAATATTGTTCCAATAATGCGAATCAGCAGAAAGATTGAGCAAAAGTTTACTTTGTCGTTTTAATTGCCCTTAATCGTTTCAAATTAGTATTAAATTGTCCCAATTATAGTTCACGAACTTAATATAATGTATTTATGTATGTGTTTGACAATCATATATCACTCATTAGAACAATTTTCACATTGTTTTCACTACGTGACATGACATTGCATTTACATTTACGATAAAATAGTGATTTGGGTGTAATAACAGTTTTCATTAATTAATTTAGAGATGCATTTCTATTTGTTGAGTTAATGATTAGGTTAATTCGTTATTTCTCGCGAAAAGAGGGAACCACAGCTGAAAGAAAATTCACAACTTGTATTATTGAGGTCAAGAGTTCGATTTAACATCACTTTTTGCACACATAGGCTAATCACGACTCGGGATACATTTAAATTGGAATCTGAAACATTATGCGACCTGACTGGAACTTGGAAAAGGACACACTGATTACAAGACGTCGATACATTACCACTTGGTCTGGCGAACGCCAATAATAATGAGGGGTTGTGGGAGTGGGAGAGGGGTGACGGAAAGTAGAAAATAAATATTATTTTTAGGGGTATTTGATGTTATATTTATACACATGCAAACCTAAGAAAATATATATTTTGATACATGTGTGTGTGGGGGGAAGGGGGAAAAGAGAGGGACAGAAATATATTGGGAGAGATGGGACGAAGAGGTGATTGTGGAAAATGTTTTATTTGACGTTCAATAATAAAAACAATCAAATCAATGATGATTATCTTATAAATACCATATTTAATGTAAATTTGTTTTAAAAATGGGGGCGGAGAGCTGTTTGTTTTACGTTCAGTGCAGGATAACAAGTGGAGACACATAGTGGTTCGTATCTCACTTTAAACTGTAGGTCCAGGCCCCATTAGCCTATCTGTGCCTATCTAACCCTCAGCCGGTATAGAAGATTTAGAATTCAACAGAAAATAACGTCGATCTAGTATTTTGGATTTTAGATGCGTTGAGACCACTAAAATTTCCAATTCTTATAATAAGAATCCTGTCCTCATATTACCATTTTGAAAGAGAGAGAGTTAATTGTATAATCTTTGGTTGTTAGTTTCAAAGAAGACTAATTCAAATAGTAACAATGGGAACGAATAAAGGTTACGAAAAGTTTTTGCCACCGTGGGGATTTGAACCTACGACCATTAGACTGACAACCCAGTGCGATAACCACTACACCACGAGTTCGTTCCTTCTTACGACATGATTATTAGTTAAGACCAATTCGTTCAATAAGCATTAGAAATATAATCCCCGGCGCCCGCCTCTTTATAAACAACGCACCCAAACGCTCCTTTGTAGCAAATGAAATAAAGGTGGTATGAATGTCACCAAACATTTAAGCAAAATCTACTATATTTACGACGCAATCGTTTTACATGGAGAGGCTACAACTTCGAAAATTGAGGTTGTGGTTTGACTGTAATTGTAGGATACCCCATAGGTATCGATATGCCAAGGCTCTAGTGTGCACTAGATTGGTTCATTTGTAGTGACGTGCTCAGGAATTTGTAAAGAGGTATGTGAATATAAAAATATGTTAATGCTTATTTTTTAAACAGTGAACTCATAATTTAATATCTCTCTGTGCATCTTATTGTCTCTCTTAGGAACTAATTAGTATTGCAGGAGTCATACTGAAAAGAAATCTCACGTGACAATGACGAGAAATTAGATTTACGGAAGGAATAGTTTTCATACTTTAAAACCTCGAAGGGCCATGGGCTCTATCCCGACTGTCAGTCTCCCTTGCACAATCCTACCTAGAGTTATCTTCAACTGGCAACGATGTGACGTTGGTCAGCACGTCGAACCCTCAGCCGGTATAGAAGATATCTGAAACCAGGTTACACCAGTCACTCGTAGCTCCCCAATTTCCTCACGATGGTGGGTTGCCACCGGTCCTATACAGATAACAGGCCGAGAACCAAGGACGACTCGAATCCATGCCGTCCCGCTGCAGTCGGAGTCCAAAGCACAGAGTCTTAGACCGCACCGTTACGGAGGAGGAGAGTTTTCATATTTTGTTTCTTATAAATGTCGACAATACATTACATTAAATATATTACGCACCAATAATTAGTGTCAAGAAATAGCCGGTTCTATAAGAGATTCGAACCTTCGATCTTCACTCAACTAGGCCGCTATTTTAACAATTTCCCATTTTCTCACTCAATAACCTTCGTTGAACGTTTGTCTTAAGAGTCGTTAGCAATCTTGTAAACCTTATTAACCTATCTGCTGTCTATCACAAATGTATTTTACAACCTGGAGTAGATTTTGATGTCTGCAATTTAGAACTTGACTTTCGTGGTAAGTAATTCTCTACCGTCTACTATAATAAATAAATCAAGTCTACATATCTCATATTTTGTAAATGCGAAATGTCATTGTTAAATGTTACAAACTATTTCTTATTCCACCGTTAGTTCCAGATTTAGCCACAGCATTCTGGAAACCAGCGTGAAACGTGTTTCCTACACTTCCAAGGTCAGGTGAACCGTTATCAGTTGTATTGGATGCTTGTGAACATGTTACTTCATACGTCATGGTACTGTGGTGGATTTCTTCCCCTTCCCCTTTTACCTTGAACGGTAGTAATCCCCGACTGGGCACGACGAATCAATCACAGAAAAGCAGACTGTCTAGTAAATCGCATGCCATGTATTATTTCGAGCTCCTAGGTTTTGGAAAGTGAAATAAAAAAAGTATGTAACATCAATTCATAATGGTTGACTTCTTTGGGTATTATTTCATGACTCTTTTCTACTTACTCCAATGAAACTTTTGTCTACTGTTTTCAGTAGATCAATAGGTGTTTTGAAACATCTACTGTGTTCAGATTTTCAAAAAGATATCAATACAAAAAAATAATAAGGGGGTATGAAATTAATATTTACAGCCAAAATATTAAACTTAACATATTATACACTATACTGAATAAATTAATTTCACTTGCAGTTTCTCTACTGTACTGGTTTCAGTAGATCAATAGGTGTTTTGAAACATCTATGTTAAGATTTTTTAAATTTGAATTACAATTTCTGTGCCTGAAAACTTAGGGTATTTTACACCCGTCACGCAATACGGGGTCCAGCCCCTTATCATGACAAAAATAAAAGCGTGTCTGAAAACTAAAATATCCTTACCTGGGTTAAAAGCTGAGCCTGTAAAGCGACAGACAGTCAGCACAAACAAGGACAACACACACGCAGTCCTACAAAGATTATACTAACAGTAGGTCCAGTCACCAGAGCCTCGTTAGTCTGCAAAATGCAGTTCAGGGTGTACTACATGGAAGTGAGGTTGGTTTAAATTTTAAATAGATATAAAAACAAATTGTTAGTGAGGGGGAATAAAAAGTTATATTAACAGCTAACATGCTGAGCTAAGCACACTACAAGGAAAAACTAAATATGCTGACCAAGGCAGTAATTTATTTTATTAAAAACATAAACTAACGTAACGTTTCAGAATTGAAGAAGAAAGGAGAGGGACTAGGATGGAAAGAAGAAAGAGGAGAAGAGGAAGAAGAAGAGGATACCAGAAGAAGAGTTGTGGTAATAGGGAATGTAGATCTAACAAAAGAAGAGGAAGCTTTTTTAAAACTAGGCAGAGGTTTCAAAGTTAAAGAAAGAAATGTAGATTATGAGGAAGTTATATATGACATTGAAGAAGCAGTGCTCCATATAAAAGAAGAACCAGAAAGAGACAAGATTAGAAGAAGAACAGCAGCCATACTGAAGAAAGAAATGGGAAAACAAGGAAAAGTAGATAATTTGAGTCAAAAAGAAAGGGAAGGGATGAAGAAAATCAAAACAAGAAATGATGTGGTGATAGAGCAGGCAGATAAAGGTGGAGCAATTGTGGTGATGGAAAGAGAATGGTACGAGAGGAAGTTTGAAGACCTAAAAGAAAATGGATATGAAGAGATTTGTGGAACAGGTGAAGAACAAACTATAAAAGAAAGAATCATTAAAGACTGTAGGAGGAGTGGATTCAAGAAATGCATAAAGGAGACAGGAAGACTACCAAGTTTGAAAGGCTTTCCAAAGATACACAAAGAGGAGATAAAGTTAAGACCAGTAATGAACTGCAGAAACAATATTTTGGAACCCTTAGAAAAGAAATTAAAGAAAGTTATTGACGTGTTAGTAACACAGCAAGAAAGTAGAGCAGTTAAGAACAGTGAACAAGTAGTAAACCTCATAAAAGGACTTAAGTTAAATGAGATGAAGACGACAATGTTTAGCTTAGACGTGAAAAGTATGTTCCCGAGCATCAAGAGGGGACACGTTTTGGACATTATTAAAAAGAGAATGGGACAAGAAATTATAGGAGAATGGGATAGTGAAAGGGTAGTGAAGGCGCTGGAAACCATTTGGAATAACGGTTACAGTATAATGGGAGATAAAATAATGTTAATGAGTGAAGGACTAAATATAGGTTCCAGTCTAAGCCCAGCATTGGCTGAATTGGTTATGAATGAATGGGAAAAGAAAGTGATAGAAAAGGGAGGTGACAAAATGATTCTGTTTTGCAGATATGTGGACGACTGTTTTGGCATATGGAAGGGAACGAAGAGGCAGCTTGACATTTTTGCCAAAGAAATTCAAGATGAAGAAAGAGGGATATTATTGGAACTTGAAATAGAAGAAGAAGACAAGTTAAGCTATCTAGATATATTGATGAAAAGGAAAAGAGGACAAGAAATTGAAACCGCTTGGCATCAGAAGAAGTGTGCAGCAGGGGTATTCTGCCACAAAAGAAGTGATGTAAGTGAGGTGACAAAAATAAATTTTATAAAGAATATGGAGAACAGAATCAAGAAAATATGCATGAAAGAATGTGAAAAAGAAGGCAAAATAAATAGCCTATGGAAACAGCTGGAAAAGAATGGCTATGAGAAGCAGGATAGACTGGACATAAACAGAAGAAGTAAGAAAACGGGCAGGGGAGAATTGGAAGAGAAAGAAAAAGAGGGGAGAAGGTTTGGAATAAGGAGTATGGGGAAGACCACAGAAAAGATATGCAAAGTGCTTAGGAAAGCAGGAATTAAAACTTACAGGAAGGGAGGGAGAAGCATCTTAGGAATAGCGAGGAATGCTAACAAGAAAAAGGAAAACAGAGAAGAAGAAGAAGGGATTATCTACGAAGTAAAATGTAAAGAATGTCAGAGTGTGTACATAGGAGAAACGAAAAAAAGGCTCAAAGACAGGTTGAAACAACATAGGGATGATGTACGCCTTAAGAGAGAGAGAAATGCAATATTTAAACACACGAGAGAAACAGGACATGACATAGAGTGGGATGAGGCTAAGCAGATAGGAAGGGAGAAGAGAATGCTAGTGAGAAAATGGAAGGAAGCCAAGGAAATAGAGAAGAAAGGCGAAGAAGACACAATGAACTGGAATGGGGGACTGAAGTTAAACAAAGAATGGAAGAAGATGTTGGAAAGAGTGGAAAGGACAAGAGAAAAAGAGGAGAGGAGAAGGAAGAAAAATGAAGGGAAAAGAGCGTGAGATTAAAAAGTCCAACCACATTCTATAGGGAAGTAATTGTGTTTAGCCTTTTAGGTGAAAGTAAAGTTGGAAAGTGAAAGTCATCTGCTAGAAAGTTCCAAACAACTTTCTAAATAGTCTGGAGGGAGTAATGTTTGTGTATATATATTACCCTTCTTGTTGTATCTGGTTACTTTTGTACTTGATACAGAGTCTGAAGAAGACCTTGCTAGAAGGTTGAAACGTTACGTTAGTTTATGTTTTTAATAAAATAAATTACTGCCTTGGTCAGCATATTTAGTTTTTCATAATCATGAAAACAAGGCTTAATGGAGTTACACTACAAGGGTGTAAGGGATGACCTTCCACGAAGTATGTACACCCAATTGTTGCTTCCACGTAGTACACCCTGGACTTCAGTTTGCAGACGAACGAGGTTCTGGCGACTGGCACCATGGCCAGTATAATTTTCTGTGTTGTCCTGTGTTTGGTCCTTGTGGGTGCTGAGTGCCTCTTTACAGCCTCAGCTTTTAACCGAATTCAGAATATTTTAATATTTTAGTTACAACACGACGTTACAGTTATGTTATTTTAGTTGTGGTAAGGGGCTGGACCCCGTATAAAGTGACAGGTGCAAAATAGCCTAAGTGCTGACACACCCAAAATTTTGAATTCAAATTCAAATTTAAACACACTACATGCAATATTACATGTAGTACTGAAGAGAATATTTCACTTGTAGTTTTTCAACTGTAATTACACATTAGACCTACTGAAAGTGTTCAGTAGGAAATCATTGATTTTGAGTAGATTTCCGAGAGACACAGTAGAGTACTACAATTGATAACAGTAGATTCTGTCTACTGTAAACAGTAGAAATTACGTAGGTTTATAACGACGATGAGAATGAAACAGAGGTAAAAACAATGATAATGAAATGCAGAAGCGACCTGGAGCAAACAGGAACGTAGAATGTCTCGCAGCGAGACGCAAGAGTTGATCAAGCGATTGTAGCGTCAAATTTAGCTTAGAGCTCATAATTGATATTTCTACATGAGCTCAACATACAAGTTACATACAATGAGAGAATTGAATTGAGTTTACATCTCACGTGATATGAGTCGAAACTATTGTTGCACATTGAACTGTGAAGTGAATCAATATTCAATTCGATTAACTAGTGAATGGTGATGTGCTGAGATTTTGTAACGAGATGTGCCAAATGGCTGACAGTATAATAACTTATGGACACATTGATTTAATATATTTGAACAATCTTATAACGTGCGATTTTGCATGAAATTTTATTACTTGAATCTACATCACTTCATTGCAAAGGCTACAAGGCATTTTATGGGTTGTAAAATTCTGTGTTCGATTCACTGTTCGGTTAACTCTGCGATTTTTATTTCTTATTAAACCGAAAAATTATTTATTGCATTTTACTTATTACGAAAATTCGTATATGATTTGCTTTGCGAAATGTAGAGAATATATTGTTTTTCATGCTTTTTACAAGAATACAACTATGCACGGTGAACAAAAAATAATGTAAAATAAATACTATTCACAAAAGGATGTCAATAGTATTTATTTGTTTTGTTTCTTGATAATTCTCCCTAAAATAAAAATGTATAACTTTCGCTGTACATGACATTTCGTCGAATATGACACATGGATCACTTTTATGCAAATCCTAGTAAAATGATGAGAAATTCAAAAACATATTCTGAAAAATTATTTTCAAAAATAACATTGAAAAATCATTAGAAAGCAGTGTTATTTTTTAAAAAAAATATATAACATTTTTATTTCTTTAAATTATTAATTAAATACAATACTTAGTTGCTATATATAATAATAATAATAGGGGTAATCGAACAGAAGTCAAACCTATAATCTTCGGCGTGTAATACTGATAGCCTATCACCGAAACAATTTACCATCATAAAAAAAATTGAAGTTTTTTTCTCGGAAATTACTGGCTAGTGCACGCTGGAACCTTGCCATACGAATATCTACCCTACCACTACAAGAAGCCACGTCACAACCTCAATTTTCGAAGCTGTAGCCTCTCCATGTAAAACGATTGCGTCGTAAATATAGTAGATTTTGCTTAAATGTTTGGTGACATTCATACCACCTTTATTTCATTTGCTACAAAGGAGAGTCTGGGTGTGTTGTTTATAAAGAGGCGGGTGGGGATTATATTTCTAATGCATATTGAACGAATTGGTCTTAACTCATAATCATGCCGTAAGAAGGAACGAACTCGTGGGGTAGTGGTTATCGCACTGGGTTGTCAGTCTAATGGTCGTAGGTTCAAATCCCCACGGTGGCAAAAACTTTTCGTAACCTTTATTCGTTCCCATTGTTACTATTTGAATTAGTCTTCTTTGAAACTAACAACCAAAGATTATACAATTAACTCTCTCTCTTTCAAAATGGTAATATGAGGACATGTTTCTTATTATAAGAATTGGAAATTTTAGTGGTCTCAACACATCTAAAATCCAAAATAATAGATCGACGTTATTTTCTACTGAATTCTAAATCCACGTTATACACAGATAGGCTAATGGGGCCTGGACCTACAGTTTAAAGTGAGATACGAACCACTATGTGTCTCCACTTGTTATCCTACACTGAACGTAAAACAAACAGCTCCCCGCCCCCATTTTTAAAACAAATTTACATTAAATATGGTATTTATAATATAATCATCATTGATTTGTTTGTTTTTATTACTGAACGTCAAATAAAACATTTTCCACAATCACTTCTTCGTCCCATCTCTCCCAATATCTTTCTGTCCCTCTCTTTTCCCCCTTCCCCACCCCCCACACACATGTATCAAAATAAATATTTTCTTAGGTTTGTATGTGTATAAATATAACATTAAATACCCCCAAAAATACTATTTATTTTCTACTTTCCGTCTCCCCTCTCCCACTCCCACAACCCCTCATTATTATTGGCGTTCGCCAGACCAAGTGATAATGTATCGACGTCTTGTAATCAGTGTGTCCTTTTCCGAATTCCAGTCAGGTCGCATAATGTTTCAGATTCCAATTTAAATGTATCCCGAGTCGTGATTAGCCTATGTGTGCAAAAAGTGATGTTAAAACGAACTCTTGACCTCAATAATACAAGTTGTGTATTTTCTTTCAGCTGTTGTTCCCTCTTTTCTCGAGAAATAACGAATTAACCTAATCATTAACTCAACAAATACATTATATTAAGCTCGTGAACTATAATTGGGACAATTTAATACTAATTTGAAACGATTAAAGGCAATTAAAACGACAAAGTAAACTTTTGTGCAATCTTTCTGCCGATTCGCATTATTGAAACAATATTTAACCAATGGGGCCGTTATCTCATATTTGGAAATGCTGCATTGGTTGAACTTCCTGTGGACAAGACCGTGAGCCACGCCTCCTGCTTCTCCGAATCGAACTTCACTCTGATTGGAGGATCGTATATTTCACAACACTTCCTTGTTTCAGAGGTACCAACATAATTTCGTAAGACGTTGGACTTAGAAAAAATCCATGCGACAGATTTTTTGAACATGACTGTACCTAAAGAGCGCATTAGGGTCATTTCGAATGCTTGAACTACCTTAACTCGTTTTCTGGTTGTGTGCTAAGCTGAAATGTTGCAGTAACTGCGTGCAAAAATTATCATTATATGTTCCATTGTTTTAATTCGATATTTACGAAACACCTTGCCGTTGGTTATCACGTCGGGAGTTCTGACGAAGTGAATGGATTAATACAGTTTAGCTTCTCTGGTAATATAGGAGGGTTACAGCAAAAGTCATGGCAACATTTTTTTTTCTAACGATAATGCGGGTCAGGCAAGAAATTTTAAAATAAACAGCCACATGCAATGTATTGTGACGCCACTAGATGGCAGTGGCTGCCAAGACATTGAACTGAGGGAAGTGGGAAGTCAGTACGTGTTTAACAGTCGTGCAGGATGAATGTGACCCGGCGTGAACAGCTTTCTTATGTGAAAATAGCAGTTCTCCGTGGAATGAATGCGAGCTTGTGGACACTTTAGGAAATGATGCTCTAACATACTGAACTGTTTCGAGGTGGGCAGCAGCATTCGGGCATGGAAGAGAAGCAACTGCCGACATGCAACGTTCAGGACGACCTGTGACTGCACATATTTTGCCTTTTTCTCTATTCTGATACAGATCTCTATGTTGTTCAAAATTCATACATTAAACGTTAGCATATATTGTGACCTTCCAAATGTACATGTTACAATTTCTTGCCTGACCCGCATCATCGTGGGAAAAAATAGTTGCCACGACTTTTGCTGTAACCCTCGTGTATAATATACGTGTGTATATATATATATATATATATAATATTATTTTTCAAGTTCGATTTGAATCCCCTTAGCTGTAGGGAAACCTAGCTTTGTGTTTATATTTCCTAGCATTAAAGCATAAAACAAATATACTGTATTTAGAATTGGGCATAGCATCTACAGCACTCGGAAACAACTGAACACAATATAAATATAGGCTACAGACAAATTCGTACCTAGAAACTAGCAACCAGTATAACCGAAGGGAGGGAAGAAACAGAAGTACGAGATGTAAATAACTTAAATTTTATTTGTCATGCATCTGTATTACATACATTTTATTATGATGATTATGTTACAATATATTACAATACCCTGTGACATACTTGAAATAATTAAAAAATCATTTCAATATTTTTTGTGTACGGAATCTCGAAAGTCATATGGCAAACAAGACCATAATCCTATTTCTCACTCACTGACTCATGAACGCAACAGTCCAAATCCACGGAAATAGAATCCAGAAAATTTAGGGGCCTTCTTCTTATGAATGATGTAAGCATTCACTAATGATTGATTTCCCGAAATTTAACCCCTAAGGAGAGGAACATTGGCCTTAAACTTTCTTCAATTTGTATTATATTACTTATAAATATGTAAAAATACCTTTTTATTTATTAGTTAAACAAACATATATACACACACACACTTGAGGAATAGGAATAGGTTCTGTCAAAAGAGAGCAATTGAATTGGTAACCCTCGGGCCTGTAATATCCAAGACTTTACTATCACTCGAAGTGTGGGTGCATTTGGCTACTTTGTTTTCTCTAGCTATGAGGAGCCGGCCCCAGTGGCGGAGTGGTTAGCACATCGCGCTACTATGGCAGGGGTTCCGGGTTTCAATCCCGGCCTGGGCATCGATGTCTGTGAGTGTTCATTCATCAATTTCATCATATCATCACTCATCCCCATCTTCGCAAATTAGCCAAAGAATGACACAAAAAGCGAAGTAAAATAAAGCAAATCTAGCTATGAGATGCACTACTGAGCTCATAAATTTATCAGACTATTCAGTCTTAGGATATTATTTAGGACTTCTGCACCAACTGCTTTCACTTGAGAAAAAATGTACAGTTCCTATTGAAATTTAAGACGTGAAGGGAAGGAAATGCTTACAGGAGCAGTTCTGCTGCGGTGTGTACACTCCAGTCTGTTCTCGTCGGTATCTCAAATAGAGCATCGTGAAGGAAAATCTAAAGTGACGGTGGGTCTTTTTAGACATGGATTTGCGTAATTCAGAGCGACTCCGTCTTCGTTCTTCTTTCCTCCAGTTCCCCTGGAGCATATTCTCGGATCGTTGAACTCCTCGTCATTATCATACATGCATTGTAGATTTCTCGTTCTTGCAAAATTAAAATAAAATAATTAATGTCGATCTAAATTCTAAATTCTTGATACTGTAACAAGACTCCTGACATTGCGTTCACGTTTCATTCCGTCAGAGTTGAAAATGATGGAAAACTTAGTCGTCCGTTTTCCCCAGTTTGAGACTCGAGGTTCTTCTCTCAGCTAACTAATGGAGATGGGGATATAAGAGACTCAGTCAGATATCTACGGAGCATAAGGAGTTTTTGCTGCGAGAAAATCAAGTAAATTTAAATTATTTTAATGTGAATTCATTAGCTTGGGAAGATTTTTGTAGTTTCTAGCTCACGTATATTTGTGTATGAGCAGTGAATACATAATGAAGTTCTCTGGGTTGAATGGTCGCTCTAGAAATCGTAGAACCAAAAATATATATCATGATTATATTTCAGTCATCACATATTTCAAAGTGGACAGCGCTTTTCGTGGTATATTGTTGCTTTTCCTGGTATTTCTTGATATTGTTTGAGGTTCTTTTTTTTTACTTCGTTTTTTCTAAACTTTTAGCTAATCGCGAAGATGAAGATAAGATGAAATTGGCGAAAGGAATAATCGAAATTCATGGATAGGACACATAGAATTATACTAGCTGTGAATCGAGACGCCAGAGCCTCGTTAGTCTGAAAAATTCAGTCCAGGATGTACTACGTTACGTGAAAAAGAGGTTGACATTTCGGTGTTAACCCCGTACAACACATTTCTCGATATTAGAACGGAGATTGTCCATTATTAATTGGAATGTTTTTGTTTTTTTCTGTTTTAGTTTGTTTTAAGCTCACTTTATGCAGAGAAAGGCCAACTGACACTCGACCTATAGTTTAAAGTGGGACCCTCACCATTATGGCCAGCCTCCGTGGCTACAACGTCTCTACAACGCCTGGGGTCCTGGGTTCGAATCCAAGCCTGGACATGGGTGTCCTTTGTGTGTGTCTATTCATCAATTTTACCACATCACTCATCCTCATCTTCGCGATTAGTTGAAAGTGGCAGAAAAGCGAAGTAAAATAAACCAAATCAATCAACCAATCAACATAACCACTGTGTCTCCAACGGGTATCGAACCGGGTTACCGTTTGATTGCAAAGAAACATTGGTTAATCAGTCGATTGTCTGAAGGCGATGTTTATTTCACCAGTGCACTGAACTTTACATAACGTTTACTTAATAATCCACAGAGCACCATTTCTGCTTTCAACGGGACGTTCATTCATTCGCTGCGATTCTTTGTCACAAAACCTTTAAAACCGTAACCGTCACATTGGTATCGATCCCGCCAAGTAGATTCCGAGGGAAAATAAAGCCCGGAAGTTGATAATCCTGTTTTCCTCCCAAAGCAATATGCATCACTGGATACTGAGACTGAAGCTCCGTGGCACATGGGACGCTAATTCCTTTCTGTTTGACCGGTCATCCCTTTTACCCTCCGCGCTGGAAACAACAGTTGCAAGTTCAACTTCTGAGTGAATGTGGATGACCAACGAAATCCCGTAATAGCTTTTCTTCCATTATGATGTAGGCTTGTCAAGTGAAACAACAGTTGAACCATCATAATGCCATGGGTTTCTTTACTTTCTTGACGGTGAATGTCATTTCATGACGATGAACGCACAGCGAACACACATTTTTCAACACTATGCCGGTTTGTTAACTAGAAATGGCACCTTGTGTGTGTGGTGTGGTGCACCCTATTTAAACGTGAATCTTTCTGCTCTCCGAAATGACTGGCTATACCGCTAGAAATTTCTAGCTGCGCCGGCTGGAAAACAACAAATCAGTTGAATTCTCTTCGACTAACATCTGGAATTTTTCGAGGCACAAGGGACCGAATGTTCCTGGCGGGACGAAACAAATGAGAAATGAGCTTCAGATACACAGAATGTTACCAAACGTACTGTATAACGAGAGTTGATCAGCGCCGTCACTGGATAAAAGTTGTACAAAAGTACACAAAGCACAGAAAATTAGTACACAAAACACCCAAACACTGCGCAAACAAGGTAATAAAAACAACTGACAAACAGACGTAGGATTGGCAACGTGGTAACTGGAGAGCGATGTTACCCCTGCAGCTTTTACGTCGGAACAGAGGTGGTAACTCTTATCGAGGCACATACCACCGAAGACGATTGGTGAACAGATGAAGCTACGTATGTAGCAAAAAGTAGGCCATCCGCCAATTGCGCCCGCGATCAGTATAGTGCTCGCTAATACTGGCATTTCAATACATTTTATCGTACCCTACTACTACTACATGAAGCCCCGTACCAAACTCACTTTTCCAACCCGCAGCCTTTCCTTTCAATATTTTCGTAATCAATTGAATTGTTCCATAATTGTCACTTGCTTGTCTACATTTTCCTATTTTCCAAACAGTTGATGTTTGGAAGGCATTGCTAGAAGTTGTTGTTGTAAATATGATTGTTTACATGTAGGCTAAATACTAGCCAACGCCATTGAAAAATAACGTTTTCTTTTTCAGAAGAGCATCACAAATTTATTTCAGTGTAGTTTATGAAAACCGGACCTCCATATAATCTAAGCGTAGATTTCCCATAGACAAAGCGTAGGAGCAGGACTCTACGATACGTCACTGCTTCTTCGTCCCAGAACATAATGGTATGAAAGTAATTTTCGCTTTTTACGACTTTCGGTTGAGGAACTTCACCGATGAAGGAATCGTGTACCATAAAAAAAAAGTCCACCTCAGGGCAGTTGGCGCTACCAGCAACTGAAGCACTAAAGTTTTATAATTGAGTCGTTGACCGTGCGTGAGGCACACCACTTTAACAGCGGCCAATGAATCTTTGCTTTTCCTTCTCAATCCCCACCTAGCGGCGGCCACCGTTCCTCTAATTACACACCGCTACCACCAACCCTATTTCGGTAATTCCGGCGCCATTCATTATAAATATTCAGTGGCAACATGCTATCCTCTCTCTTAGTTTAATGCTTGGTTTGTCTTTGTAATCAATAACGAGGGAAATGGTTATTCATGGTGAATAATATTCGCAATTTGCGTATTTTTCTATTAGCACGTGCTACATTGTGGTTACAAGGATTCTTGATGGATGACGCTGACTGAGACTACCGATTTATTCTTGAACGTGTCCCGAACAAAATGGGTTTTACGAAAACATTTATACAAATAATTATTGATTGCCTATATCTTGCAAATTAAGAAAAGGTTACAAATAATATAGCGTGTATCATAAGAGAGTAAACAACTTTAAGAATGTATTTCGATTAAAATATATGGTTGTCTATCAATCAGTAACACTTCAAGTTTCTGTGAATGTCTGTAAATGGCTACCTTGCTAACAAATGTTTACAATGTTCAATGTATACGACAGACATTCCATCGAAATTGGAATTCTTGCCACAATTTTCCAAAGAAATCCTCGTCCACCAAAGCAAGGGCGTTTCTTATTCTCTCCTTTAGCTGTTACACATTTTGCGGCATAGGTGTCTCATAGACTGTCTTTCACAAAGCCCCAAATGCAGAAGTGTAGACCTGTAAGGCCTTTTTTTTAACACTACACCAGCGCCACAGTGACCGTGTTTACAAAAGTCTTGCGCATGAAAACAAAACTTGAAGATTTTCTCATTGTTATACAACAAACCTCATTGTTGTGTTTCAGATAATTTTTAACACTAAACCTGATAAGTTGTTTATTATAAACGCTGTGTAGGGTGTCTGGAATGAGACTGATACATTTTGAATGACTTTAAAGTAAATAAAGCAGATATGTAATTTGAAGACAAACTCATCAAGTTTTACTGTAAAAAAAATGTACACTACACGATTTAAAATGACGTATTCGAATACTTTCACAGCGCGCTAAGACGGCAGGGGTCCGTAGTTAGATTCCCGGCCTGGTGTTTGTGAGTGTCCCTCATCAATTTCACCCTTTCATCAGTCATCCCAAAAGTGGCGGAAAGTGAAGTGAAATAAATCAAATCAAGCAATCAATCAGTAGAATATTTGTTTCAGAATATTAATTGTTTTGACATTTTTGCAATTACTTGTATCGGATTGCTCATTTTCTTCTACTTACAGTAGTCCTATCGTAGCTATATTTGTGAAACGTATGAAAGAGCCGAAGGACATGAATTGTTCTGTGGCGTAAAACTAACGGTTTTTCATGCAACAAACAGTGAATTAGATGGAAGATATTCTATGTGGAACAATACCACATCAGTGCTGCCGCGATGATAGCAGAAACATACAGACAATGATCGTAGTGTATTTTGTATTCCGTTTTGTCGAAATCGTATTAAGAGCGTACAGCTGTACGTAGAGTTTTTAAAAACAATACAGTTCCACATGTGTTTTCTTGGTGTGTGCAGAGTAAAGCTAGTCAGAAACCACTTTCCTTTCACGTGTTCTCCTGCATCTGTAGCGTGACAGAAGCAACAGCGTCCTGTTTGCACACAGGAAGTTCTTGGAGGTCACAGATTTTAGTACCAGCATAAACCCTATCTTTGACGTGCTCCCGGAAGAAAAAAGACTAGTGGTGCCATGTTCGGGAATAAGGGGAATGGCATTGAATCGGTCCACCGCGTCCGATCCAACGACCAAGGAATTTTGGGTCCAGAATCCCTCACTTGGCGGTTACAATGTGGAGCACAGTGCTATACCTGCCGCAAAATTAGTTTGGTATTGACACTTGAGAACCACGTGTTGAAATCGGGTCTACGTCACTGCGGGAGGGTGGGTTGCTGGCATGCGAGCCAATCAAAATCTTCCCAGTGCTTCACCCAGGCCCTGGTTACCTAGCAACAGAAAACGTTTTTCTCGGTGTTGCCGCTTATCGGGCGATTCTTCCTGCGATCAGATTTCATGTTGTTGGGAGAGGACGTGTTGTTTGTTTGTTGCGTTGCGTTACTGTAATATTTTAACCAGTCCGTTTGTTTAGTGTTTATTGAATTTAGAATATTCTTTGTTGTATATAGCGTGTTGTTTTAGTGTGTTATTTTTTGTACATAATTTTCTGTGTTCTGCTTGAGTGTGTCGTGTGCTTGTGTGAAGAATGTCAATCACGGGAGGCAATACCAAAATACAATGTACCAAAGAGGCCATGCACTAAAAGAAAAAGGAATTCTTCTCAAAAGGACAAACGCAGGAGATGGTTTGTCCTGAGCGCAAATAATTTGAGCAAGAGAAAAACAATGGGGGGTCGGTCGAATCATTTCTGTAAACAAAGTTCTGGACAGGACTGCTGCTGCTTTCGGCGTGTCTAAGAACACTATTGTTACCATAGGGAAAGAAAAATAGAATGTGGTAGAAATAAATAAATAAATATATAAATGCGAGGCTTCACAATTGGAAACCCTAGGAAAGAATAGGAATATCAGTAAACGCGTGACAAATTTAGATACTTTTCAGCAAGATGCTATTCTCGCCATATTTACTCTTATTATAGGAGGAAAGATCATCCCACTGTTGGGAAACTGCGCGTTTCGTTGAAAGATTCGGCATTTTTTCAAGGTGGGGAAACATCTTTAAGGACAGTCATAAAATATCTGGGATTCTCATACAAAAAAAAAATAATTGACCCAAAATAAAGTATGGAGGCATATGGAGATGTGGAGTAGAGCTCCACACATTCTCGACCTCGGCCATATTATGGAGGTGATGCGGTGATGTGGTTCACCAACCGCCTTTACCACAGGTTTGCCCCAGGTACTCACTTGGGCTGAGTCGACCCCGGAGCCGCTCGGAATATTTGAAAAAGTTCCACAAACCACCGCGGGTCTCACGCGTGAAAGTCAGACGCCCCACCAACTGGACTTTGTGCACTTCAGTTGCGGTATAATTGAAAGACGGGCAGACTTTAACGGCGACTTCGGAAAGAAATGATTATTGAAAGTGTATATACAGAATGGATTGAAAAGGTAACCTGTAAACAATGCTCGTTTCGTTAATTCGTTCATGTTGTAAGGGAGATGGAAATGAATAGAAAAAACAATAACACATTCATCATTGTTGTCATCATTGTTATTCCATTTTCCTCGAAAAACAATAACACATTTCATCATTGTTGTTTCTTTTCATAACACGTTTTCCTCGACGCAGCGTCAGACGGCTGCAGTGCGTACTGTACCGCATGATATGGCAACACCGTGACGCGTGTTCCTTCAGCTCTCAATACCAAACTAATTTTGCGGCAGGTTTACTCGATGGGAGTAGTTCGTAGCGAACTGCGACACTGTAAATTCTTGTAGCATATTCAGATATGAATATCCTACTCCTCAAGGGAAAAGGGCCAATATATTATACAATACAGTGCCTTTCATGGTCGATGCGACCGTGGAGCGGTGGTTAGCGCAGCGGGAAGTATGATCGCGTCTGCCGGCAAAGTGGATGCAACATCTTTGTAATTGGAATCGCTAGCTGCATCCACACATTTACGGCATATTTACAGGAAATTTTCACTAACAAGTGTCAGTTACTCTTCCGAAATTTCTTCAATTTCTTTCCCGATATTTTCTTTGAATTCTTGTAATGTATGGCTTCAAGTTTAAAAGCTTGGTAGCTTGCCACGCAGACGTCATGAAAATGTCAGTTTCTTCTGCAAGACGCCTTAGGGATTTTTTATCGTACTTTAACGTTGTCTAGTTTCTTCTCATTAAGCACATGCAGTTTTACCCTTCGCTTCTTATCAAGAACAGATCCTGATTACGTAAATTTGTTCACAAGCATCCGAACACTGTCTCTGTGTGAAACAGGAACATCTGGGAATTCTTCTGCAAAACGTATTCTAACTTCCTTACAAGAATTCGTAATGACGTAAGAGTCGTACATGAAACCGCTTTGTTTCAAATTGTACGGGTAGCTTGTCATTACTACAATGCAGAAAAGCACTAGGAATACGTAAACTAAAACAAAACCATCTAAAACTCTTGTTAACACCTTAACACGTGCAAACTGGACACCAGTTAGCTGAATACAGAAGCACTAACGCGTAAATGCCAAGGTCAGTGGGTTTAAATTATAAGGGGGATTTGTTTTTTATTGATTGGGGGTGCTTTGTTTATATTATGTTGCTTTAAAGTTGGTTTTACAAAAGGTTAACTTTAAATATATAATATATCAAAAACAGCAAAAACAAAAGAGAACCACGCTTTACGCGGCCACACGCAGACCCTATTCCACGTGTGGTGTTCCGTATAGTAACAGATATCCCCTGAGATATCTGTTAAGCAACAGACGAACTTTAGCCTAACTTTAATAATCGGTAACTAGAGGAGGGCTTAATAGGCTTATGATTCACTAAAATGATAGAAGGTCAGACACCTTTAAACGACATATTTATTCATTGAAAAGAACATCGCTTGTGGCATAGCTGCCACCAAACATGAGCACTTCACTGTACAAGACACAAAAAAAGGTATACAAAAGATTTTGTACTTGCATATCAGCCGTTTTCACACTAGATCAATCATACCTGGGGCCTTACACACGCTATTTCACTCTTTATCGCCACATCCCGACACATGGACAAATTTGTGGTACACCACACTAAAAAATTAATATTATGTGCTTCCTTGGTGTAACAAAGGCTTTGGGGGGTGATAAATGAGTTTTCCTGGCTTTTCTTGGATGGATGGCTAAGGACAACTTGGATATTCTCTGATATCCTATGGATGCTTCTATGGCGTCAGTCCTGCCGACCATGTGGTCTGGATTTCCACATGGGATGAGGAACACAAAACTCGCTATTTTGCTGAATTTTCACTGGGATCCTTAAATGCACTTGTGGACACAATATCCCACTTGGTCACACACACTTAGGCCTGTGTTTACTGTAACAGGACCTTAGATCCCTTTTCCCTTTATGTATCCTTTGTTGCTGGCACAGGTGGCCATTCACACACTGGATTTTACCAGCAACTTCCAAGCTGACCTGCTCTCAGGTGGGTCTGTAATACAAGTGAGCTTGACTAGCAAGCTCAGAACACAATAGGCCATCTGAAAGTCTCCTCTGTGACGTCACAGCCTTGGCGGCTTCTCATTGGCCAGCTGGAGTCCTTTGAGATCTTTCCTTGTCTTTGAGAGAATTGCCACTTTCTCCCACCAGATGGCAGAGTTATCAATTGCTTAAAAAGCATAAACAAAAGTGTTTTTTCAGCTTTTCTGGCTTAATTATGCCAGATAATTGCAAATGAGTTTACTTTTAATAAATTAGGCATTATTTTACCTATGGGTGAGTGTTATCTCTGATTTTCAGTAAAGAATAAAAGATTTAGTAAACATGTGATTTGGAGCACATGGTTTTTGTTCTCCAAAATGGCTACTGTTAGCCTAACAATGGTTGGTTCTTTATAAATAAAGCATTTCTACCCCTCCCATGAGTGACAACTGGTTGGTAAACATGACCCATGATCCTAATTGGGGGTGGGGGGTATAAGTTTCTGGGAAAATAGCTCTCACAGGCTTTCCCTGATGCCAACCAAATGGCCCTTGTACTTAGGTTGGCCTGTGGTTATTTGTGTGTGGGCATGTATGCCCAATGCTGATTGGTCATAAAATGCCAGCAGACGCAATCCCACTTACCGACGCGCCAGCCGCTGCTCCACGACCATAAAAGGCACTGTAGTACACGTCATGGTTTACCGGATCTGTGAGCTTACAACACACTTCCAATGGACAGAAATACTTTCTTCGATGTTTTCTGATGGTTGTTCAGAATAACGCCATGCCGCTTGTGCTCTCCTGTGGAGAAGCCATTTGCACTTTCGCGCAACTACTGTGAGTTTCACACGCGCGCGCGCGAAAAATCTCAAGAGATCCTCTCACTCATCGGCTCATGACGTGCATTGCATTGTGACAATGATTTGAAATGTGCCATTCTCAATCCGACACCCTGTACGTAACAGAACTACAATGGTTAATCAAATAGATTATATTATGACGATTACAGCATAAATTATCTTTTCAAATTCTTCATTTACCAAGATAACACTCCAATAGTTCTGAATCAATAAAAGTTACTTATTTCATATAGTGAATAATTTTTTTTCGAATATTTATTCCCTCCAGATGGATCTAGAAAGTACAGAGACGATAAGCTATAGTCAGAACCATAATAATTAGATTCAGGCAACGGGAATTCACAATTGAACATTTTTTCCCCCTGTTAACGAACAGGGCCATTTTCGACAGTGCAGTGGCTTATGTTCATATGAAAGCGAGAAAATTGATTGGCAACATGGTTGTCATTGCCTCGTAGATGTGCCATTCCTTGGAAATGTGAAGAAATAAAAGAAGACATGTTTATATGAGACAGTAAAGCACCTTTTGGGCTGAATACGAAACTAGTTTCTCCCAAAATGTGGCTTATCGTGATGTCCAATATTCCTGTCGGCTTCATACCATCCTACATATGATGTAAAATTGACGCGTTTGCATTAATTTGCATTATATATCTCAATTAACATGAGAGATTCTCTTCCTAAAGCAGTACACCTGTATGTCTTCACACACGCGTAATCACAGCGAGTGGAATGCATGAGTTTATTTGCCTTCCAAATTTGTTTTCCTGCGACAGCTGTTGCTAATGTACTAAATGCACGTATGCATCAATGACCTACACACGCGGCATAAGACAGGAAATTGCTTGGTCAGAACAGTACATTGATACTGTTACCATTCGATATGTAATTTTTGCAATTCTGGTTATTACGTTGCTTTTCATTAAAAACTGTTATATTACAAGAGTGAAATGAAAACCTTTAAAGTCCAATGAAAATTGTAGGGCAGGCTGTATACAGCTCAAATTTAGGTATCAACTGATATATTTACAAAACGACCTCAAAGCTGCAACACTAATCAAGTGAGCTTCAAACGCCAGTTTTGTCATTTTAAAGATGGCGCCTGCCGCCTCTACACACTTGCACCAGTGAAGAGGAGTGGTTATACTTGTTCTCTGTCAGCCTAAAACTTACAGAAATTTCTCGACAAATGATAATTCAATATCTCTGTGCATGCTTACCACACCAGCAAGTTTACTAATGGAGGAGAAAGTGTGATGGCCTCAGTTCGCAGCCACATGGGTGGAAAGGCCTTCGCAGTGGCCCATAAGTGACTGCACGTGGAACCCGAAGAATTGTTCTTCTTAAGGTATACAGGCACTAACTCAAAGTTGAAATAGGTCTGTGCTAAAATGCAGCAGACTTGTGCAGAAATTTACTAGATAAGAAACAAAAACAAACTAAAGTTTTCATTGACTCTCCTTTGTATAATTAGAGAAATTATTTATTAAAACTGATGTATTCTAACAAGCAGTCATTCAGAGTTAAAGTACATTATATCTAAGCATTTTGAGGAAATAGTTCCTGTATGATAAACCCTTATTATTTGTTGGCCAATTCGGCGTGTTTACTGACAGGAATATTAGTACATAAGAATTTTGAATATCAAAAATATCATCTGCTATTGCAGTCCAACTTTGGTGGTTTTTGACACTTCCATCATTCTGACCACTGCATTTCACGTTACTCTCTTACTAAGAGAAGGTTGGTCGACTCTAATCAACTCGACAAGCACCTAGTGTCTTGCTTTTCTCTTTCGCGAATAGTAAGTTGGAATGTCTCTTGTGAATCACTTTCTATTTGCAGAACTCCTGGAGAATTACGTCGTGATCAAATACAAATTTCCTGTATGATAATTTCCTATCGAAAGTCCAACTTTCATCTTTGGTTAGGACAATAAAAGATGGATCCAGATCCGTTGGGCTTAAACGTCCCGTTGAATCCTCTAGGACAATCCAAGATCCTTATTCCTCTTAAGATATGCAGACGAAATTATTCAAATCAATTCTTGTACTTCGGAAGGAATTGGAACTAACTTTTATGAATGTTGACTTTATGAAGACTTGGAGGCCAGAATCGAACGAATTTTATTAGGCATGTAAAGGAAAATGTAAGTGAATACGAGTGGGTTGGATTGTTATTGGCTGAAATAGAATAGAAACGGACACAAATTGCTGTTAGTAAGTCATAGTTTTAGCGCCAAATTTAAACCCAAACGGAAAACAACCACTAATGTCGTTAGTTATAGCTACTAATATTTTGTTGTGAGATTTCCGGTGTTTGGTTACCGATTTCTCCCGTTAGACTTTTCACGAGGATTCCAGTTTGTGGCAGCTTGTTATACTGGCAAAATATTGTATTTTTGAAGCATTTGACCGGTAAATGACAATACTACCTAAATATCTGAATCCCACAAATTACAATCATAATCTGCCGAAAGTACAATACAGAATCAGTCTCCATAATATTGGAATTCAAATGATAAAAATCATAGAACATACACTAAGAATTTTTCTTAAAGTTTGTTTTAAAACAAATTATTGCCTCTTCACCCGCAAGACAATTCGAGACTGGTGACCACAGGAATTAAATTGACCCAGGAGAAAATTAGTCTTAGATCCGTACACTGTATTCTTGCCGTTATTCGTATAATCTTTGCGCCTTCTGTGTTGTCTTCACTGCTTGAGGTAACTTTAAGTTCCCAAAAATGTAGTATTGGTACTGAAACATTCCGGCACTGATAAAGAAAACAATGAATTATTTATGTATTAATTTGAGTAAAACAATTCTGGAACATGAGCAACATAAGTTTTTAAAGATTTGCTTTACTATAGCTGTGTCAATTATTCAAAGGTAGTTTGCGAAAAGATAATTTTTGTGCTGTTTTTTTTTCATTCTTTATATCCATGTAAAAAACATCTCTGTAAGGGAATAGATGTTTTTTTTCAAATAGATTAGAAATATTCTATGTAAAGTTTATTCCTAGCTCAAATAACTATTCCATAAATATAGTCATTCTTTCACTTTTGTTATGATTTCTTTAAACTCTCAATGCTATATTTAGACATCATTCATTGATATGGTAGTTTCAAAACTGTAAAAGCAACACACCTCTCACGTCAAATCATAGATTTTATTCAATTACATACACATGCATATGTTGCATACACTGCGTGTGTGTGTAGACGCACACAAGATCCATCACAGTAATTTACATCCCGGTAAGAATTGAGTTGAAGAAAATGTTCTAGCGGCATTCTAGTGACGATTACAGCCCGTTTCGCCTTATTGCGTTTTCAACCCTCCCCCCAAACAATTTCGCTTGATTTAAGTGACACTAACTTTCTAAGGCGAAACGGGACATCCCATTTCGCCTTACACACAAAAAATTTTCCACCAGGGAATATTATTGACATGGAGGGTCGTCATTATTATTAATGTAATAAAACACCATGTTACATTGATATAACGTGAATTTATCGCGTGTTTCTTGGACTCATACTAAGAAACTAAACTATACTAACCTAACCTAATCTAACGTAACCTAACAAACCTTCGGCGAGCATCGCAAGGGCTGGATGGCAGTCGGGTGAGATCAAGGACGGATCAGGGACAGTTTTTTTTTTTGTTGTTTTTTTTTTTTTTTTTTTTTGTTTTTTTTTTTACGGGGAGCGTTGGTGGTCCTTAGAACGGCCGCTTGGTCTACTGAGAACCGCACGGAGGGAGATTGGACGAGGTCGGTGCTCCTGCGGGTCGTGGTGGGGAGCCAAGGTAGGCAACATCACAAGCTCTGCGCTCCCATTATGAATTACCCTTCAAGTTGATAATATTCCCAGGTGGGAAATTTCTTGTGTATAAGGCGAAATGGAATGTCCCTTTTCGCCTTAGAAATTTCGTGTCACACAAATCATTTGATACGGCGAAATGGGACAAGGCGAAACGGGACGACACGCTAGTGACAAGCTGCGAAGTTGGATCCTTGGGTTCAAATCCGGAGAAACGCGTGGATATTTCTTGGTGGTTATCCTCTGGTTAATTTAATCAATTCAATTCATAGGTCATCATCATCGTCACGATTAACTTAAAATACGATTCTTCGTAATCACTAAGCACATTTAAGATAAATGAAAGACTTCCAATGGTTCTACCGTTCTGGGCGAGTGTGGCACTAGGATACATTTAGGTTCATTGTTATTCGAATAGGTTCATTGATATTCGAAGGCTTGTTTGTTCGAAACTGTTCCCAGCAGATCGGAAGCGAACGGTCTTTGTCAACAAACTCGTTAGAATTTCGAAAACGGTCTCAGGTGGTGGCACGCGCGCAACATTTTAAGACCGTTAATAATTAATCAGTTGTTTCTGTGGCGCCACCTGGACTCCCAGATTCATCACTTTCAACAAGTAACGGTCCTCGCTCTCTGATCCTCCTTGTGGCTCCCAGGCTTCAAACGAAAAGAGACCCTTTTTTTATATTATTCAGAAACGCTGAATAATCCATTTGAGTTTAAGGCACGATAAATCTCCTGGGAATCGTTGTCATCAGAAATACTATTCTTAGTTCCAAACGGGGAGGAGAGGGGGGAGCCTGCAGCAGTAAACACTCTCAACTGGAAGTGAGGAATGAAAATTTAAATATCTGGAGATTTCACAGACACTCCTGGAGAAAAGTTTCTCCATTTTTTATTTGCTACGTGTAAAGTAATATACATCGCTGTTGTCGGAGATAAACTTCTATTCCGCTTCTGCAAAACATCTGCTCCCGCTCACTGCTTGACGCATTTAATCATTTGGGAATGTCGGAATTATCATTTCCTCTCACGCAGAAAAAGAAAAATACCGTATTCAAACATCTTTCTGTATCTTTCCAAATATTTTATCAAAAACAATGAACTTGGAGCATCAACGACTTGAATGAATATGCTGGCGGAGAATATTTTGTATGAATAATTCAAGAGTATCTGTATATTTCTTACAGTTCTTATGGCTGTGCAATCATAGTATATTTTTAGTTATTCGGGAATAAGCAGAAAACGTAAAATATGATCAGTATAATGTGTGAGAATAAGGAATGTTAACATTCAAAGTAACAAAATTAAGATGGAAGCAACCAATTAGTTTAAAATGTCGGTGCATTTATCGGGACTGATCACAGGGGACGTGCCACCCCTTCCCCAAAGAGACGAATACTTATTATGAGTTGTTTTAAGTTTCTGTTTAATTTCACTTTAAGCACATATAGGCTAATCAGAACTAGACCTACAATTAAAAGTGGGATCCGAATCACTATGTACCTCCACCGAGTATCGAATCCCAGACCCTTGATTACAAGGCAATAACGTTACAATCTGAGAGGCTTGAATAGGTTTAATGAAAAGTGATGACATCAATATACACGAACGAGAAAAGATCCAGCAACATAAAATACAATCCTTTAATAATAATTTTCTGATTTGCAAAGAAAGAAAAAGAAGTTTTCCACAAATAGGCTAATGAACATTGGATTTACATCACACTGCAATGTGCCAAGGCGGAAATCCAATCAGAAACATGTTGATTACAGATTGATAACATTAATATTACGACAGTTATGATAATACGTACCTCAGTAGGAAGTAGCGACGATACCTATTTTGGGCTCCTTCCTACGGGGCTAAATAAGGATGCCCTATATAAATCGAGTTCATAACTTTTCCTTGTAGTTTTCAATATGCCATATTTGTGCACGTAAAAATGTAACAGGAATTTACATTAAAATTATAATAATACAGTAATATTTCATCTACACTGAGATGAATACTATAGAAATTATAAGGTATAAATTTGTTGTACTAATTCCAAAACATTGATCTCTGACTTTTACTTGCTATAGAAGCCAGAGACATGTGTTTTACAGTTACGTAGATCATTTGTTTTAAAAAAAAATACTGTGTGCATTGTTAGAATTGTATTCTATGTCTATTGGTCAAGAACGTTTTGTTTGACACTCCACAAACAAAGAGGAAGCCCTTCATTAATAAATGATTTCATTACAGTTTCATTAATGGTTCATATTAAGCTTTATAGAGGGGGAATTTTGTGTGCTCTTTACATTATGAAACAGGTTCCTTAATGAGATACAAAATCAATTATATGTGCTCCACCCCTCTTTATCCCTACCCTCTTGCACCGCGAGGTCTGTGGGATCTTTATCGCCGTCACTGAGTAGAAGCCTGCAAAACCACCAAATCATCTTTACTAATCTCAAGAACCTTGTGAAACTGATGTTGATTCTGCCGGTCATTGAATTTAAATACTATAATAGGAGTATCTACTTCACAGCAGAAAAGTTGAAAGATTTTTTTTTTTTTTGTCAAACATTTAGAAGATTGTGGTGAACCATCTACCTCGCAGCACATTCGATATTCCCACGATATGACTAGTTTTTCATGTTTCAGTGGCCTGAAACGGAAAATGTTGTTGCTATCTTCTATTCCAATTTTCATCTATGCCAATGTTAATTTTAAAATTACGGGTTGGTATGAGCACTTTCGGTGAATGCTTTAAGGTTGTTTTTTTTTAAACTCTCCCGTATTTGGTAAGATCTGATGGTAGTGTATTAGGCATTAATCCGTCGATTGAATGCATCAAATGAGCAGTCATAATCTCTGAATTTTAACACTTTATTCGAAGTTTTGGACAGCTCATTTTCCTAAGAGGGCAATGTCCCTCCCCCCCCCCCCTTCACTCGGACGTGGCCATACCCTTCTGCCATACAACCAGAAAATACGGTACGCACAGTTCACGCTGATGCACAAAACAGAATTATGATAGAGTTTTACATTTAACTTAAATATCTAAAAAGAAAAATTCTTGCACAACTGTTGATTTCAACGGCTCGTATATTGCAGAAAGGAAATTCCATTAAGCTAAGAAGCTATAGATGGCTTCACAAATTGCCAACGTGGCCTGACGGGTGTCCTTTACAGTAGCCTCAGATAGAAGCCTAACCTGCGAAACATCTAGAAAGAACAATGGTCTTCAATCAACGCATTCATTGTCGTTTCAATTCTAACTAGAATTACTAATATCTAGCCAAATTACAAAAAAAATTGTTACCGGTTACTGTAATTGACGATCAAAGTTAGGATATACGTCCAGGGAAAAATATAGAAATGGGAAGGCAGAAAAGACTAAAAATATTGTAACTCAGTTGATATAATACTTGGGAATGATGTAAATATAGTTAAAGAATTATACTAAAATACTTATGTAAACATCACAGGAGATAAGTGTCGAGGATGAAACAAGAAAGAAAACTAAATACATGCTTACAGGCGAAATCGATATTTAATTTTAGAAAACAATCTATTTGAATCAGTTTCTGAATGTAGTTTTGTACAGATGTGAAACGTTGTCTCTTACGCTAGAAGGACGACGTAAATTAAGAACATATGCTAATCTTCAGGAAGACATTTAGACCTAAAATATGAAATAGTACGTGATTGGAGAATGTTGAACCGTATGATCTATATTTATTTCCTGATATTATTAGAATAATTAAATCAGAATATTTTGGTGGTCAGGTCATGTAGCTTCATTCTTGTGAAGCCTGGTGGGGAGGCCATGGAATGACAATATAAAAATGGGTCTCAAAGAAGTTGGCAAGCCTTACGAGGCGTAGATAAAGTTTTTAAAGCATTTTAATGAATTGGTACTTTATATTGCAAATTTAGAAGGGGAATATCGTTAGGGTAGTAACTGTAAAGCGTTCATAGTAGCATGTAAAGCAATTGTCCGCAAGAGCATAGTTGTTATCGGTAAATATTCAAATACATGGCCATGAACACACAAACAAACGTCCTTCCGTTTCATTACCTACCCGCCCCTTGTTCACCAATAAATTGTCACTAAGCTGGAATCGCACATGTTGTAAATCACTTGTAATCACGGATGCAAGCCCTCCTGAATTAACGTGATAGCTTTCTGGCTGTTAAGAGTTCAATAATTAATAATTAAGGGTTTCGTGAGCTTTCCTTGAAATTGCTTTAACTATTTTGGAATATAAAGCTTCTATGCTTCTAGATTTAATTAAATGTAAAGTTTTTATTTGTTCTCAAAATATTATTTAACCTAGATAACTATTCAATTTACGCATAAATAAATTTTGCCTGGTATTACGCTATAGACATAATTTTGTGTGTATTATTTAATGACTTGTGTAACGATTGTATATGTTCGTGCATGATATGCTGATTACATAATGCACATGCACGCATTCATTTTTCAATAAACATGCAGTTCGTAGCAATAAATAGTTATAAATTAATTTAATTATTTGTATGCATTTTCGACAGTAAAATCATTCATATTCTTACTTGAGCATATCTGCAATAAAATACAGTATTTGGATGAAACAATAAATTATTAGAATGAATATCTTATCATTATAAATGGTTATCTATCTAAAACTAATTACTTTCTCATTTACTTTTAGGTGAGTTGCAGTCAACAGTTCATTGAAATGCAGGTCCCAAGAGTTGTAAGTATTGTAACCTTTATTTTATGTAGTATAAGTAGGTGATCTCCCGTCGGCATTTTTAATAAGATACTAGAATGCAACGTAATGTATCTCATACGGGTGATTGATGCAGGAAAATATTAAACTGAAGTTAACATGTGAATGTCTATACCTCAGCAACCAACGACCTTTTGCTTCAAAAGGTACAATGATAACCACAAGTCTGTACACACTCATAGTAAAAGACTTGTGCATTATTTTGACATAACTAACTGGCTGTGTTTTTTAATTTCAATATTTATATACGGTTCAATACATTTTCATTTCTGTATTGTTATAGATATTGTAAATGTTAATGCAAGGGTTTTTATTTTGTATTGCTTTGGTGTTGCTCTTCTTTACTAAGTCATAAATTCGTCAATGAATTTATGCTAATAAAATTTGTACGGTACACAGATATTGCTCTCACTTTCATATCCAGCAGTAACACTTGAGAAAACAACACCTCAATATTAAGTTTAAATAACAGTTAGCCTTCCAGAAAGTAAATAAGCTAATGGAAGAGAGAAACACCAAAATTGTGTAGGTGCTCGAATAGTTTTTTTTAAATGTTATTCAGTTTCTGCATTTCCTATATGTATGGCATGAAAGCGATTAAAAATTTAGATAATTTACAGATAGTTAGGGAAATAACTAAAACGAGATGCGTTCCAAATCTTATTGTAGTGATAGTCTCTATAAGCTTGGTTTCTACTTTACGCATATGCTCACGCGGATGTGAAATTATTTTTATTCACATCTAAAGTTTCTAAATATTATGTTTCTCTTTATTTAAAACAAATCTTTTTCGCCAAAATTTAACTTTTGTTCTAGTTTGGATAAATTCTAACCTCATTTCAATAAGAATACATATAATTTCATGTATTTTAAATGTAACTGGTTTGTAGAATAATTGTGTATGCATTCATTAGGCCTTTCATGTGATCCATATGTTAAGAACAATTATAATAATAGTGTATTGATACTTAGTTCTGAATATACAGCAGTAGCAAGATACAGTACTAGGTTCAAAATGTCTACAATTAGTTCATTACACATCATTATTTAAAATATATATATTTGAACTTTTATCAGTTCACTACCGTTGTTACAATTTATAGAGAACAGGGTATTTTGTCAAGTTTTACGTATAGGAACCTTGTAAGCAATAGCTCTGAAGAAAGCAGCATTATCCATTTTCGTTTAACATTTTCTACATACACACCTTTGTTGTTTTACTTCATAAGTGTAGAGCCTGTAAATTAATGTTCTAAGAATAATTTCATTTTGGTGAAAGTTAATGAATATGAAAATTTGATTTAAATGACTAAAATATTCACCTATTTAATTCAATGCAAGATTCATACATTTAAAATTTCCTGCAATGTGCTCAGAAAGAAGCGAACACCAGTCTCGTCTAAAATGCATTTCTCGCTTTCAAGTGCTCCAGGTTTTCGAGTGAACCTGAAGCTTGACCTCGTACCCTCCCACCCGTAGCCAACGTTGTTTCCTGGTCGCCCATCGATCATACGCAGCGACAAACGTCGAAACAGACGAGGAGGGGAAACGCAAATTATTGAGGCGCGGAAGGTGTCCACCAGAGGACGCTCGCTCCCGGCCAGAGACAAATTATTTCGCCTTTTCCAACTCAGGGAAAAAGCACGTTTTGCGGTTATGAATGTCACCCCCCTCCTCTTTCCCCTTCCTCTCCGTGCAGTTTGCGAAGTGGAATGGCTGGCGCCCTCCCCTGGGCAGCAGAGGAGAGAATTGAAACGTGACATTCACTTCCTCGGATTAAAACACGGCCTGCGTCAACATTATCCTCTCACCTTTGTTTATTTTTGGGAAGTTACATCATTATGTGCACAAATTAATTTCATTTGCTTTATTTTCTTTTTCTACCGACAATGGGTGTATACGTACACGTACATACAAATTAAACATTTAAATTCAAAATATAAAACAAACTTGTTTTTCAACACCAGATATCTAAATATTTATCTTCTGTCATTCATTTATTCGAGCATTTATGGCTTCATGTATACTTTCATTGACATCTGTATCGTTTCCTTTCATAAAAGTCAGGCACGCGAAATTGAAATTTTAAAGTTACTATGGAACCTCGAATTTGAAATTCAAATAATTGAATATCATCAAGACTTGGTATACAAGTTTCTGTATCAAAGGTTTTACACATACAGTGAGCACTTTTCGAAATACAATTGATCAGCAGTTGAAGATTATAATGCTTATTCACACCCTTCTTACGGGGAAAACGCCGTATCAGGAAATCTAAAAAGAGCAAAAATAAATAAGTGTAGGACTACTAAATTCTAACAGGAGTTAAGACGTTATCAATCGTAATACGGATTTGCCTGTTTGAAGTTCCAAACAGATAAATAAAGGAAACGTAAAGTCATAACTGTAAACACTACAACTGATTGTATTGGCTATAGTTCAGGTTTGTCTGCTGCGCATAGTGGTTCGGATCCCACTTTAAACTGTAGGTCCAGTCCCGAGTAGCCTTACTGTACATGAAGTGGACTTTAAACACCAACTTAATCAATCAATCGATACTCTGCTGTGAGTGGAGTGGTGTGGCGTGGCTTGGCTTCGAATTCTCGAATATTATTATTATTGAATACTAGATCCACAACAATATAGGCACGCTGATTACCATTTAAATACCTTAAATTTCGCCCTTAAGGATTACGCGTGAGATATAGGTTATTATAATTTCATTTCTAACCAGTGTTCACAATGCTTAACTGCACAACACTCCTTGTGTAAACCAGGATGTATTACGTGTAAGAGGTATACCTGCAAATGGCACGTTCCAAGGGTATGTTTGATATTTTTAGTACAAGGCTTATAAATATTTTATAGCTGCGACCTATTAGTTCCACATTTAATATATTAGATGTTCACCAAGAAGTGCCCCCAAATATTAATTAAAGAAATGAGATATTTTGGAGACGATAAGGTCACTGCCCGAACGCTCCTCTGAATCGTTAAAGTTCGCAGAGAAGTTGATGAGAGCAGATTACTCAGCGCAGGTACTTCTCATTTTCCTGCAGGGGCCTTTATGAAGGAGGAAATTCATTCTGCAGAGAGTAATTTTACGGCGCAGGAGTGACCGCTTCCCGTCGTAAACTGGGAAGAGTAGCAATGAGTCTAGACCATCGCCCTAATACAATCCATCATGCACTACTTTCCTTTAACAGCTTCTGTACTAGCTAGACAAGTTAGCTTTTTGTTCAGGCATTCTTGTGTCCATCCAATTGCAGTGAAGCTTGTTTACCGAGTCTGTTAATAGTGAAATGGGTTCAGTAATTTCCTCTCAGCGGACGCTTCCCGTCAAGTTCTGTATTAGTGTGCACGTATCGTGTACATGAGTTACTACTCTCTGTCTGGAATAAGATACAAGCTATTGTAGACGTTTGTTTAAAATGAATTTCAAGCACTATAACGATAAATACGGTTAAGAATAATAACACAATCAGCAAAGGCGATATGACTAAAAATCAGAAAAGATAAACCTAAGAAGATGTTTACTAGTTTAGTAGATTGCTGCAGTGAGAGAATTTCGCTCGAGCGTCAGTTCGCACGGACGACGCTAAATAGGTAGCGTACTGAATTTAGAGTTTCTTCGCTCGAGTGAAAGACGCTCGAACGGGCAAAACAATCGGTATATGCTCGAAGCCCAGTAGTACACATACAATTGTAGGGGTCAGTGGTAGTGGACCCTCAAATATGAAACGTGAAGTAAAATACGCATAGAAATTGAAACTTAGTGAACATAGTCATTGTTTCCATGTTAAAATGTAGTTAGTCTATGTTACTAATACAGTGATATATGAAAATAAAACATGATTGTGGGCTGAATCTGTCAGGATGGATATTTTATGTACGATTATTGCCACATTAAATAATATTCCATTGCAAACGCTCGACTGTGAAAGTGATCCCATCCATATACAGTCCTCTAATGCTTAAACTCCAGAACCAAGCATTAGATAATAATCAAAATACTCGTAGCAATTAATGTTAACCAGTCTCAAAGATCAAGTACTTTGGGGTAGCTTAATATTTACAATTTAACGATTTAAAGATAAAATCAAAATCTGATCTAATTCAGGTTATGTCAGAGTTTGTTTCTATATCAGCTTTATGCTCATATCGGCTAATCGGGACTGTACCTATACCCTTCTACCCATGAAATGATGTCGTCTTATATCAAATAATGTAATGGATTAAAAGAGGAGTGATTTTGAATGTAGTGTTATGTGAATGTGAAACATAGTGTTGATAAAAATAGCATTGTAGAGTTTTATTTTCGCACTGTAAGCGTTTAAACTTTATCCATCATGTATGGATCCCGACATAACCATTGATAGAACTTGCATAACTTTCCGGGGCGCATTATTACACTACTGGGGGGGGGGGGAGTGAACCTGCCACGTAGTACACTCTGGAAACTTAAGTGCTGCCAATGACAAGGCTCTGGCGCCTAGTTGCAGCCACAGTTGGTTTGTGTTCTCTATCCGTCCATGTGTGCCACTCATTACCCATTCATCTAATCCTTATTCATCCTGAATGTAACCATTCAAAATCTTGAATCGCACCATGAAAATTACATTTGAGAAAATGTAAACTTGTAATGGTAAATATACTTTTAAAAGACTTCATTAAAGTTAAGCATTACTTAAATATGTGATATTTACTAATATAACATTTTCTTCACGGAATTACCTCGATTTAAGAAAAAGTTACTGGGAATAAAACCGTTGAAATAATCGTCTATTTCAATAAAACTCTTCATCTTTTAAATGCTTCTTTTCATACCCATGGTTCTCTCTCTCTCTCTCTCATGTGTATATATATATATATATATATATATACACACACACACACACACACACACACTTTACTCTCTGGTGAGAAGTTTCACTGTAGTGTTCTCATCATCCCATCTTGTCTGCCATTCTCACAAACCTTCTACAGAAGTCTCATGCTCCTCGCAAAATAATATCTACCTTATTTAACATTTTGCATCGCTTTGTTATCAGAAAAGGCGTATTTTTTGGGATTAAATTGCAGCATCGTTTCAGATCACGATTCTTGCAGATATAAACAAGCTGTTAACTTCTCAAAAAGATCAACATTTCTGATTTGAAGTGTTAATTACTGATGATCATTGATTTTCGATATAGCGGGGTTATTTCGTTCCATTCCCTTCTCTTTTTAATTCTGATCTTTTATGGTAGAGATTACGAGTGTCGTAACGTCCTTTTTACGATGGCTTTTGAACAGCGTCAAGATGATCGAAGTCAAACACTCCACTTTGTTGGTTTTAAATGAGATGCCGCTTAAATGTTTTGCCTAGTTCTGTTCTTGAAACGACAAGAAATGAATACAAGGCAAGAGAGCATTACCGTTTACGCCAGGAATCTTAAAGAGAAGGAAATATTGCTGATTTATATTTTGATACGTACTTGATATAAATTCGTTTCGATCGAACGACATAAGTTAGGTTTTTAGTATTGATAACATAGGATAATAACAATAATTTAAGTTTACTTCACTCACTGTGTGTAATGGAAAACAAGAACAAATTCTTTACATGAGAGTTTCAAAAATTCATCCGTACGCAGACACGCACAGGTGACGTACTATTGTAGCAACCAAGATCTGTATGAAGGTTCAATTACTGGCCAAGCAAGAACGAAGGGCTTTATGATGGGGGATTGGTAAAGAAAAACAAGGATAGCGATAAGGAATTTATGGTCATTGGGGTTCAGCCCTTTGTAATAACTGATATTATGACAAATGCCATCTTCCGGTACGTTATTTGTATTAAATTTGCCCGTTGTTGCTGTCCTTGTTCTGTTTTCATATGGTCAACACTACTGTATTGCATATGTACTTAGGCCAGGAAGTATACATTTCAAATTCCACACAAATTGTTTAGACTTGTAATTACAGTAATTGGTTTCAGAAACTCGTTCTGTGACTGTCTTCAGGGTAACGTTTTGTGTTATTTGGCCACATGTAGGCAGGGGTGCCCGCCCATATCCTCCAAGGCCAATGGCGCACCCCCCCCCCCACAAATCATGCCATGCGTTCCCCCAAAATTATATCATTCGCGCCCTCAAACCATATCGTAATCCCCACAAAGTATTTATTACGACAACATGTCTACCGAAAGTGAAGTAACCTTTTTCTTAGATATACTAAACACTATACTTGATCTGCCCTCCCATCACTCATGGCCGGCTCTAAAGTGGTTCATCATAATCACGCCAAAATAGTTTGGATGAATACATAATAATTGATGTCTACTTGAATGAAATACTATGTTAAACTGTCCATTTTTTTAATTGATCGATTTTCGAAAAAAACTTAAAGCTAGCACGTTGATTGGCTAAATTTAGTAAATTAAATTGTGTAAATATGCATATAAATAGTGTTTGTGAGTGGGTTTATGAAACTCACAATTTGAGAATTTAACACAAATTGTTACACAACTTACGATAAAGATAGAAAATTCAACCTTGGCAAACCAAATAACATGCTCCAGCCGTATGACCGATTCGATTATTGTTTCCCGAGACATAACAGAACCCTACCTAGAAATTCTTAAGCTGAGGGCGATAATATGGTTCCTCTTTCAAAAACTCACCCCTAGTTTTCTTGGGGTAAATATAGTTATTTTAGTAACCTATAACAACAATTACGTGGATTTTATCTTCTGTGCAAATTTAACTTGTTAAAGTAAAATTTTCCTGTGACAAGAAGATATATTTTTGTTCCAAATGATGCACCTGCTTTAAATTAAGCAGTATATCAACACTAAGCATTATATTTTAAGAAGTGACGGCTGCAAATAGCTGGTAGCTGCAGCCGGGTTTTCCCCTCCATGCACTCACCTTTTTCCCTCTGACGCGTTCATTGGTCGATTCATTGATTCATTGGATGTTTTAAGTCCACTTGATGCACGGTAAGGCTAACTAGGACTGGACCTACAGATTAAAGTGGGATACGAACCACTATGTGCCTCCAGCGGGTATCGAACCCGGGACCCCTTGCGTTTATTGGTCGAGCCCTCCCGAGTCAAGACTTTTGTAGAGTACTTGTTTCAGTTCGCTTCCTCCATGGATTCCCGGGACAGACAATGTTGTTTCGTATCTGACACTGATTAACCAGCTACGATTACTGGTCTGTTGATTTCCTCTTGTTTAGCTCTGTCTATTTTGGTGCGATGGAAGCCTCGTAAATCAATTGGCTACCTTAATTCTGTTTGCGGAGGAAACTAAAGCCAGTGCATTAAAACCTAATGTCCCCCGAAGCTGATGGGGAAACGTCAATAAACTTTGGTCTTGCAGAATTGAAGTTTTTTCCCCTTTCTTCCTGGCAAGGGACAATTTGGGAGAGTTGATGTTCGACTCAACGTTGTAATTAGAAAACCTCGTTTGTGGAGAGAGAGAGAGAGAGTTCTCGACTGCAATGGAGAAGTTTCAAAGGAAAGGCTTGTGTGAAATTGCTACTTTAATTACTTTCCAATTACTTGTAGATTCACATGAAACTTTCTTATGATAATTACTTTGATACAAAAGTTTCGGTGAATACACACTATTAGGGAAAGAACATGAGAGGGGGAATTTTTTGCAGAAAATTTTTAACGGTTCTTTTTCCGAGAAGTTTGGAAGACTTTTTCCATTATTTTAAGTCTGACCAATGTCTTATACTTTCCTTTAATAGCGACCAGCATTTTACTTCAAATCTTAATATTAATGATTTTCCTCTTTCTGTCAAATTTAATGAGATTTTTTCTTATTTTTTAATAAATTAACCTCAAACAAATTAAATTGAAATTCACATATTTCTGCTCTTTATGAGTTCGGGATACCTTAGGAACAAGAATTAAGAAATATATCTTCTTTTTCACTTTAGCTTTCATGGTAGAGATTGGCAGTAACATACACGGGTAAAAAATATTCGGAATAACCAAAAAATTGTTTTTCACAGTTTATTTTTTATTATTGTCGAGAAAGGAAAATAAGGCTCCTTGGAACAGAATTGTTTTAATTTGTTAGTGTGCTTTGCAGAACAATCTATCTGACAGACGGAAGATAAGATATCTTGAAGTTGATTATGTAAATTTGAGTTTACATTTCTTATGTAATTAACATTTTTTGTAGATTAGTGTATCCCGTAACATTTGTGACTTGTGCTTGTAGATATATTCGAATTTTTGGATACTTTGGAATCACACAGACTCCTTATATTGTTAATATATTTGTGTGTATGTGTGTGGTGAGAGACGTTAATATGTCAGGCTGAAATTGAGAAAACGTCTGTTTGTTGTACCCTTTAATTTTTGGAAAGTTCGCCATGAAAACCGGGAAATCTACTTGAATTTTTATCATGGTAGAGTGACCACCCTGTATACGTTCAGGACCATATTGGAGTATAATTGTGTTTATATATATATTTGTGGTTATGGGTGTGTTTCAGTGAAGTAGGCTATTGATTACTGGAAGATACACTTTATAGATGAAAATGTAGAAACTTTTTTTTTTTTACTTGTTTTAAGGAGACTAGTATCATTCCTTATGTGTAATCAGTATTCCATACAAGCTACTATCTTTTCTGGCAGTGGTATCAAGTACCAGTTGTACAGTTCAAATGACCAGTGTGCGCAGGTATTGCTGGGCATATTTTCCGAGAAGAGTGACCAACTGTCATTTTTAATTATGGCCATTTCAATAAAAGGGCGAACCTACTTCTCACGTCATATCTTCGATCAATATTTCAATATTTTGAAGATGGGAGTAAAATAATATTATGACTTTTTTTAAGTATCACGCTGAATCGTCCCTTTAATGGCGAAGTTTGTCACGTTTTACGCCTTAATGAAATAAGTTTGAGAAAAGAGCGGCTCCCAAAGGAGGCCCGGAGTCCTTTTCTTACATAGTTTGTCAGCGCTCCACGTGATGTCGCTGGTGCTGCCGGCGACGACTAACTTGCCAAGTATCCGTTACAAGGGCCTAAATTAAGAAGAAAAGCAAGATTAGATCAGCGATTTAATGCATAAAGGATATTTAGCTGCTCAGATGGTCGAGATGAGACTCTGCTGTAAATGAAATTTACGGCTCGAAACTTCGTTATTCGCCGTCTTCGTGTTAAATACGAGGCCCACGGGGAGATTGGCGAGAAAGGCAACGCGGCATTCAAGATAATGGCGACATTTTCTCGGCCTAAACATCTTAAAATATTCCCCTCCCTATCTCCCTTCTCCATTTTCCACACAGCTTCATAAATATTCCTTTTCTTCACATTTATCATCATTTTTCTTGTGAAGAGCTGACATGGAATTTATGGCTTCACGTACTGGCTCTATCTGGTTCCAAGTTAATCGTGTAACTGGGATGGGAAGTGTCCATCAACGTACGTATACAAAGGGATTGGTGACGTAGCTGTATATTTCGTTTTGGATTCGTAATGAAGTTCAGACACGTTTCACAATAATAATTTGTGCTTAGAATAACAAATTGCAAATCATAAATTGATATCAGTGAGAAGCGAATACAAATTTAATAGTTACTTGCAGAATCTGGTTAAAAATGCACACAATTTAAATATATTGGTTCAAATTCGTTATTCTGTTTAGCTAAATATTGGTAATTTTTTATGCAATATATGTGCGTGTGTGTTTCTCTTCGTAGCATTCAATTAACAATGCTTCATTATTTCATGGCATTATTTTGTAATAATATGAGATGAAATTTTATTGTATGTAGTTATACATAAGTGATTACAAATTTAATAGTTACTGACATAATCTGGTTAAATATACACATAATTTAGATTGGTTCAAAGTGTTTTTGTGCTTAGTTGATATTGCTCATTGATTTATAGTTATATTTTAATGTATTAATTGCGTTCAATTTTACAATGGAATGATTCTCTTATTATATAACACTGTATTCATAGAATATGGTATTGGGTACGTTTTCAGGGTGGCGACAGACCTGGAAAACCTGGAAAACCGGGAAAAGTCAGGGAATTTGAGGTGTCAAAAATAGTCAGGGAAATGTCAGGGAATTTCGTCTTCATTGACTTTTTTTTATTTAGTTTAAAGATATCATTATGGAACTCTGCACAGGAACAGAAAATTGTTATAACTCGGGCACTATGGGAGCAATCTACTTCGGATAAGTTTTGTTTTGCAGCTAAAACATCAGCGCATGCAACCGTATACAATTCAGAACGCTTGACCGAGGAATGGGGTTTGGGGGAGCCCGACCCCCGAATTTCAATGAAAAAAACAAAAATCTGAAGTTTGCCCCCTCTTCTCTCACTATTTTGGGGAGAAGGCGCGAACTTTAGTATTCTTTTCAAAGAAAGGACATTTATCAAGAGAATGAAACATGTTTCATGTTCTTGGGTGCCATACAAGTTGAATAATAAGCCAAAATTTGATTATTTTTTTTTTTACGAAAAATATGTAATTTAGATTTTTGGAGGAAAAATATTATAACTCTGGCACTATGGGAGCAATCTACTTCGGATTAGTTTTGTTTTGCAGCTAAAACATCATAGCATGCAACCGTGTACAATTCAGAACGCCGGACCGAGGAAGGGGGTTTGGGGGGCGTGACCCCCGAATTTCAATAGAAAAAAAACAAAAATCTGCAGTTTCCCCCCTCTTCTCCCACTATTTTGGGAAGAAGGCGCGAACTTTAATATTCTTTTCAAAGAATGGACATTTCTCGAGAGAATGAAACATGTTTCACGTTCTTGGGTGCCATACAATTAGAATAATAAGTCAAAATGTGTTTTTTTTATTTTTACGAAAAATATGTAACTTGCATTTTTGGAGGAAAATTGTCACTATGGGAGCAATCTACTTCAGATAAGTTTTGTTTTTCAGATAAAATATCATAGCATGCAACCGTGTACAATTCAGAACACCTGACCGAGGAAGGGGGTTTGGGGGTACGACCCCCGAATTTCAATAAAAAAAAATTAAAGTTTGTCCCCTCTTCTCCCACTATTTTGGGGAGAAGGCGCGAAATTTAGTATTCTTTTCAAAGAATGGACATTTATCAAGAGAATGAAACATGTTTCATGTTCTTGGGTGCCATACAAGTTGAATAATAAGCCAAAATGTGATTATTTTTTTTTACGAAAAATATGTAATTTGCATTTTTGGAGGAAAATTATTATAACTCGGGCACTATGGGAGCAATCTACTTCGGATAAGTTTTGTTTTGCAGCTAAAACATCATAGCATGCAACCGTGTACAATTCAGAACGCCGGACCGAGGAAGGGGGTTTTGGGGGCATGACAGCCGAATTTCAATAGAAAAAACAAAACTCTAGAGAGTGCCCCCTCTTCTCCCACTATTTTGGGAAGAAGGCACGAACTTTAGTATTCTTTTCAAAGAATGGACATTTCTGAAGAGAATGAAACATGTTTCGTGTTCTTGGGTGCCATACAAGTAGAATAATAAGTCAAAATGTGATTTTTTATTTTTACGAAAAATATGTAACTTGCATTTTTGGAGGAAAATTGTTATAACTCGGGCACTATGGGAGCAATCTACTTCAGATAAGTTTTGTTTTTCAGATAAAACATCATAGCATGCAACCGTGTACAATTCAGAACGCCGGACCGAGGAAGGGGGGCTGGGGTCACGATCCCCGAATTTCAATGGAAAAAACAAAAATTTGGAGTTCGCCCCTACTTCTTCTGCTATTTTGGGGAGTTGGCACGAAATTTAGTATTCTTTTCAAAGAATGGACTTTTCTCGAGAGCACGTAACATGTTTCATGTTCTTAGGTGCCATACAAGTAGAATAATAAGCCAAAATGTGATTATTTTTTTACGGAAAATATGTAATTTTTTGGAGGAAAATTGTTATAACTCTGGCACTATGGGAGCAATCTATTTCGGATAAGTTTTGTTTTGCAGCTAAATCATCATAGCATGCAACCGTGTATAACTCAGAATGCCGAACCGAGGAAGGAGGGTTTGGGGGCGCGACCACCGAATTTCCATGAAAAAAAAACAAGAATCTCGAGTTTGCCCCCTCTTCTGCCGCTATTTTGGGGAGAAGGCACAAACCTTAGCATTCTCTTCAAAGAATTGACGTTTACAAAGAGATTGAAACATATTTCATGTTCCTGGGTGCCATACATGTTGAATAATGAGCCAAAATGTGAAACTCTGTTCGGAAATGTGGCATGGATATGTTGTGGAGGGGGGTGGGGGAGGTTGGTCATCAATATGAATTCCCCAGGCTTGCTCCAGACCTGTGGCAGAGTTTCCACCGAAACAAAAGTGTATGCAGGTCCAAAAAGCCAATTCATTTCGTAATCAGCACCATGAAACCATATGGTATCATCGGGCGAGTACGACCTTACACTGATGATACCATATGGTATCATCGTCGGGGGAGTAAATGTTAAGCCTCTAAATATTACGTGGAAAATGCATTGAATTATAATTTTTTTTCTTGTCCGTATGGGAGTAGTAAGGGGACTTGTCAACAGATGGAGGGGATAAGAGCGGGTGGCCCCGTCCGATGGTTGTCGGACGTCGTAGTAAGGCATTTTGTTGGGCAAACTTAAGGAACATGGAAATAAATAGGTTCCATTGATACATACGATTTTTGTCGAATATCGCCACCCGACAAAGTATCTCACTACAACATGCGACAGAAATTGCATGGACTGCAACATCCAACAAAAATCGAATGCATAAACAAGAAAAGCTTTAGACTCAAATATGCTGCTGGAATTTTATTACTCTTCTGGCTCACTTCACCTTATTTAATGTAGCAGTGCTTACGAAGGTTTTCTTTCATCATCCTGACGTATTACTGGTTTTGCACAAGTTAACATACGTTTACAATGACATTGCACTATTCTTAGATATCAAGAAGAATCCAACCAAATGGAATATATATTGAATACTATCACGAAAAAGTGAAACATAAATCTGCATTAGTGAACGTTATAAAAATTTGCAAGTGCATGCTCCCAACCTCAAATTTACTGCAACACTGTAAATTCCTGTCTGTTTAAACTCATGAGAGATGGTCATTAATCTCTCACTGAGTAAGGTTAATGTCCAATATTATGAAATAAAATACTAATAATAGATACGTAAATATTTGAATATCATATTTACTCGAATCATTCAATCATAAAAGCATATCACTTTCTTCAAGAATTGACTTTTCTCTGCCAGCCCTGCTAAATTTTCACTTTCCATCTACTGATTTATACGAGGGGTGGCCAGAAAGTAATTTCTAATTAGTAGGGACATTGATTTTTCGCAAACGCGAAAACTGTGAAAAATGGTAATTGCTGCGAAGTTATGTTTAGGAATGTGCAGTGATGATGTCTGGACACATTTTTCGCCTGTTCGAAATAATGTGAATTTGGCATAAAATGCGAATTGTTGGCATTTTTAGCGTCTTTTTTTAAAAGAAATGTCCTAAAACAACGAAAAATTCCATGAAATCCAACATTCTTGTCTTTTGTAGGCCATGTTTGTGTACATAGAATATGCAAGGTTTCCAACATTTTACTCAAGAGTAAACTATAGAGTTATACGTACATGGAATAATTCCGACAGCCACATTAAATCATGTATTTCCCACGATTTTTTCAACTTAACAAGTGAAAAAAAGATAATGCCAATTTTTGGTGCCATAATATATCGGTAGAGGCACATATTTTTGGTAAATAAAAAAGCAAAATTTCGGTATAAAAACTGAGTCAATTTCGGGTTCAAAAGCGGTAAATAAAATAAAATATCGGTGTTATAGCGGTGAATAATCACATAAAAAATGCTATATAAAATGACATTTTGGTTTTAAAATTGTGAATATAATCCTAAATTTGATTTAAAAACTACACTTATTCCACAGAATTAACATTTCACTTCTAATAGCCCATTTATGTAGTTATCCGAGTATTAAGTTTATTTCTGTGTAAAGGAGTCAATTTTTGTTTCTCCAATATTAACAGCAAAATTAATCAATTTTCTGGGAATTGCATAACTCTCAGGATAATTCAGACCTTAGAAGGTGTCGCGTCTGTGAATAAACCCTAAATTTCGTGTTTAAGAGTTAATTTCGCTTTTTGCAGTTCATTTCGCATTATTTCGTGACAAAACATGGTCACAAAATGCATCTCACACCTTTCAAAAACATTAAAAATTAACACTACAATGTGTTTTTCAAATTTCGTTTTTTCGTCAAAAACGAAATATGCATGCCCCCTATATATCGGTATCTGTCACGTGAGATTGATTGATTTTAATTTTTTGGGTGTGTCGCCACTTACGGTCAATATGCACCCTTCAGTATATACGGGGAAAATTCCATTATCTAAAATCCTTACCTTAAAATTAAAAAAGGGGTATGGAAAAGAACTTTCCCGAAATAACTTTCAAGATATCAAACTCTCACGAAGAGGCGTAAGCCATTTGACTTACTTTGAAACAGTAGTTTAAAAACACCATGAAGGTATAATTTCAGATATTTGCTAGAAAATGTGCTAAAATGAAAATGTGAATTTTGGGGAAAATAACACCGTGTAGTAAAAAATAAAAAATAAGAATATACACCAATTTTTTAAAAAAATAACAAAATATCAAGGTCCCTACCGATTAGACATAAATAAAACAAGAATATCAGTTGTACTTTATTACATTAGTAACAGTGAGTCCTAACCTAATTTTCGGCATAATCACCACCGTTGTTCTGGAATTTGTCGTAGCATGGCACTAAAATTTGTATGCCCATGTTATATGTGTCTGACAGAAAAGACTGGAACTATCTCTACTGCAGTGTAGCTGTCAAATCCTTGCCCTGCCAGAAACCTCTTCAAATAAACAAAGAGATGAAAGTCGGTACATTCAAGGCCAGGGCTGTACAGGGACTGGTCCAAGATCTCTCACCTGAAGTGATGCAAAAGGCCCATGTGTACTCATCTGTATGGGGTTGTGCACATTCGATTGGCCTTCCGTGAATTGTCTGCACCATCATCTGACCTTACTATCACTCACGACGTCCGGTCTGCACACCTGACACGATTGCTGGTGGCTCTGTGCCAAATTCTGAGCGTGCAATGTAGGCTACATCGCAGTCGGTGGGAGACTGTATGAAAGCTGCTATCTTTAACCTAGAACTGTCATAAGACGGCTGCATTGCAACTGTACCAGATTACAGCTACATAGGCACATGCCACTTCTTCCTGCCTGCATGTGTGTGTGTAGCTCTCCGACCTTTGGAGGAGCTTTTTTCAGGATGCCCCTCGTATATGAACTTTCAGAAGCTGTTATTATTAGTGTTCCTGTTTTAATGTGTGGTTACCTAATCAGGTACCTATACAATGCAATTCTATAAATTCCTTGCATTAAATTTCTAATACCTACATACCCTTTTCGTCAGTATTAATGGTATAACTGCATATTGTCAGTTTCACAGTACTTCACTTGGATATATTGTACTGAAGCAGAAATCCCATTAATAACATAAGGAAATATGACACTTTATTTTGTTCGATTCAATTGTTTCACTTATATGCAAGAGTTAAGTTGTTTGCTTTACAGAGAAGAGAGAAGTAGCTTTATGCATTGAAAAATGAGTCTGCACTCATGGTTCTTGCAAGCAGAGGGTTCGAAACCTCAGTGGAAATATCAACATATAATACGGAGAATGTATAGCTAAGGAGACTGATAAATTACAAATTGTATTTCTTGATCAATCACTCTTTCTTCACTCTTATCTCAGTTAGTCGTAACTTTAAAAATAATCAAGTATTTTATTTTAAACTTACTGCATATGAAAAATTCCGTAATCGTTCCATAGCTTGTGAATTGTAATAATTTCCAAATTCACTATTTTGCAGTTTGAATTCAAATCATAGAAATTAAGTCAATTTCGTAGAAGATAATATTGGTACTTAACAAAACCATATGCGGATCTGTGTGAGTTTATTATTTCTATTTGCAAAACGATCGATTTAGTTAACTTTGTAATTGTCAGGGAAAAATGTAAATTTTGTCCTGGAAAACCTGGAAAAGTCAGGGAATTTCATTTCTGCTTGTTTGTAGCCACCCTGGTTTTATTGTATGTAGTTACATACGATCTAGTACAACACATTGTATTTGATTTTCTGCGCTAATATTTTTTAATTGTATGCAAGTAGTATCAATGTAGTAGGCTTTTAGTTGTTTTCAGCATCATAACTAGAGAACAGATTTCAAAGGGATTTTTTTATTTTTAAATATGGATAATGGAATAAATAACAAAAGTGTTGCTAATTATTTTCCACCAACAAGATTACTTGGTTTTGACTTCCTTTTTTTCCCCTTTTTAAAAACATTTTCCTTTCTGATCCCTATATTGACTAGTTTTTCAGCCTACTTTCCCTTTTCTCCCTTTAAAAAATCCTCTTTCTTGGTCCCTTTCTTGACAAGATATCAAATATTTTCATAAACAAAACAATCAACAGTCGTCTATTTGGTGCAGGAAAGAAGTCCTCCACCTTACCTTCCCTCCATGAGTGTTGGGAGTAATTTGCAGCTAAACTAAAACTATTATTTTAAATGAAAGCACACTATATACCATTTATATATAAATAGGGATACATTAAATTTCTTGCATTTTTTACTTTACTTCATACGAAATTTAATGTATCCCCTTTTTATATGTGAATGGTACAGGGAGGTTATTGCAGCATGCCACCGCTTCAGCATCGGCCGCTTGCCGGCCCAGTCATGCAACAGGTGCCGGCAAATTGCGTAACAGATAGCCCGTAACAGAAACCGCTTGTTTTGTAATGTTTCCACTTTTCACAATTACAGTTACAATTACAATTGAAATAAGCACGTACCTTGTCGCACGGATGCAGGAAAAGGTGTCCTCCCAAATACAAATATTTCTGGCACCTTATTTCTGACGTCTAATCTTAGATTAGTCATCGCTACTTTATTCTCAGTTGTCGCGACAGCGCCTGCAGCTTATCGGGGGTTGGGTGAGTTGTCAGCCGCGAGATGGCGCTTCATACTGCACGTGTCGGCAGTGATGCCAACCGTAGGGACATGTCCCTATGCATAGGGACTTTTCACTAAATTTCGCCCGCGTAGGAACGTAGGGACAGATTTTGCCAAATGAGGGAAAACGTAGGTACTTTTTTCAATCTTGGTAAATTACATTTTATGAATTAGTTTATCTGGATACTTTAGCGAGGAGGAGAAAAAAGAACTAACTAACAGATCTCCATCAGAATTTTGGAACATGTTATCGGTTACCAAAAACTTTCAAGGCAAGTTCCTTTTTGAAAACATTTCCACTCTCGCGAAAATAGTGCTAACATTGCCGCATTCTAACGCGGAAACGGAAAGAATATTTTCAATGTTAAGTGATACAAAAACAAAAAAGGGAAATAAAATGGGACCAAAATTGTTAAAGAATGCAGGAAATACAGCATCACCAACCAACATCTATCTCTTCACAGCAGCAGCATGTATGACTTCAAATAACATAATCAACAGTAAACGACTCAACGTTATTCATTAGGGGTGTGCTGGATTCTTTACTTTAAAAAGTCGTTAATTCTCGACGTTTTCTGCCTTGTAAGTTTCTGGAACTTATCGAAAGTTGTAAGTTTTTATTCTAGAAATGCAAAAACAATCACTTAAAGTGAAAATGACTTGTAAAATTCGAGATTTCCAGTGCTTCGGGAAATTTCGAACATTTCCCGTCCAGAAAATTTTCCGACTTGGTCGGGAAATTGCAAATTTTTCAGTCCCGAATGTCGGGATTTAAAAAAATTACCGTCCCGATCCCGTCCCGACCCAAAAAATTCTGTCCAGCACACCCCTATTATTCATTAAGGCAAGAATTTACAATACCGGACCCTTCTGTAATTTCTATGCTACGTCTTATACTCACGAAATAATTATTCGTGATTATTTATCTCAAGTTAACATGTTGGGGTGAGGGGGAAAAAATGTTCATTAACGTGTAGAAGTTGTAAAATAAGCTTTTCAATTCTCGCAATGATTCTCCGTATACAAGTATGGTAGCCATATTTGTTGATATGAACAAATTAAAATTAGTTACGCTGTCTACAGCGTTGCCACACTGTTGATTTCATACTTGGAGAGCATGGATCGTGTAAGAATGGCGGAAGAGAACAGTAAAAAAGTTGTTAATGTTGTACAGATTGTTAGGTGGAGTGTGCAGGAGGATGGCTGTGGGCTAATTAATAAACTTATGGATTTCAGTATATTGCCCAAAGAACGTGCTTACATGTGACAGCGACAATCACGATGTAGAAGAACTGATTTGATTACATGTAAATTTGGCAACAGTACATCAATCATAAAATTGCAGGATACGAAAATGGCCTTCGATGATGAACGTTTGCCGTTAAAGTGCTACGAAAATAATATTTTTTATCGGTTCGTAATCACAATTACCGCAAAACCATTCAGGAATAGCCCCACTGACCATTCTCGGTAAGTTTAGGTTAAGTTAGGTTAGGCAAACATAGTTAAAATTTGGGCTCGAAAAAAACATGCACGGGTAGCCCAACAAACCATTGACGGATAGCCCCACGAACCATTCAGGTACGGTTAGGTTAGGTTAGGATAGGCAAACATAGTTAAAATTTGGGGTCGTAGTAATATCAGGAATGTATATTTCGTTTTTTAAGTATTGGAAACACAAAATCTTCCGGTAAATAATAAGCAATCGTGCCGATCGCGGACCACTCAATGTCACTTATTTTGCAATTTCTACACGTGACCCCCCAAATTTTAACTTTAAATTCGTGATTAGGAGGCCTCAATTAGTGAGTATGCGAAATATTACAAAAAATCGGGGAGAGGTCCTGTATTGTAAATTCGCTCCTTCATTAATTGTGGAAGCACCGAGCAGAAAGATTTGGTAAGTAAATGTGTATATTTTATCTTCTGTTTGCATGCTCATGAGGTGTTTTTTTTTTAGTCACTTTACTTGGCGTAGGGACATTTGGTCAGTTGTAGGGACATTTTGACTACGTCTGTAGGGACATTGCCGAAAAATGGTTAGCAACACTGTCGGCTACCAGACAGTGAGTCTACGCTCATTCATGTTCACTTCTGTTCGCGTTTATCAGTACGCGTTTTGTTTATACTGTGTTATTGAGTTGGTGTGCTAGTGCTTTATTGTGTGTTAATTGTTATTCATTCATTACTTATGTCGTTAAACAAATATAGTCTTGAACATAGAGTTTTTATGTACGATAATTACGTGAAAACGAATTCTTGCAGAAATGTGGTCAGGGATTACGATAGACAGGATCTCTTGAACCTAAGAAACGTGTTGTATTGCTGTTGAAGGAAGTCATTTTCAACATCTCTTATAACACAGGAGGTTAGTGATCATCATTATTATTACTTTTAAATATCATTTTACGCTTTCGGTTTGCTTTATGCGCCGGGATGCTGTCTTCCCTTTCTGTCAACTGAGGATAAAGTAGCGATGTCTAATCTAAGATTAGATGTCAGAAATAAGGTGCCGGAAATATTTGTATTTGGGAGGACACCTTTTCCTGCATCCGTGCGACAAGGTACGTGCTTATTTCAATTGTAATTGTAACTGTAATTGTGAAAAGTGGAAACATTACAAAACAAGCGGTTTCTGTTACGGACTTCCTGAACGCAATTTGCCGGGACCTGTTGCATGAAGAGTCCGCGGAACGGCCGTCACGCTGGCGGTGAATGACTGAAATAACCTCCCTGTATAGCACTATATACCATTTATATATAAATAGGGATACATTAAATTTCTTGCATTTTTTACTTTACTTCATACGAAATTTAATGTATCCCCTTTTTATATGTGAATGGTATATATTGTGCTTTCATCTAATATTTTTAGTGGCGTACAAAAATAAACTGTAGTCCTCTCATTTCCTTTTTTTGGCAATCATTTTCCCTTTTTTTGTCCTTTTTAGAGTTTTTTTCCTTTAAAAATCCGGTCTCTAATCATAGCATTCTCGATTTCTCTTTGGTCTCCTTACTACAGGTTGGATTCAATTATGTCAGTACTAAAGTACAAAGAGGCTATATATTGTATTCGTGACGAAACACTGATACGTAATATTCTGTTGCAGATATAAGGAAAACAATTATCAATACTGCTAATAAGTGACTTATTTCGTGAAGAAAATGATATGAAACAGAAAAGATCTGAATAGCACAGACGCGTGTCCACGAGACAGAGAGGTCTCCGAAACCTAGAATTCAATTGGTGAAACGAATACACATTTGAGTAACGTAGCTTTTGGTACGTGGTAATGGTAGAATAAACTGGCTTGTTTCTAAAATGTTTACACAAAGTCCAGAAGAAAACACACTCAAGTTGGAAAACTCCGACGCATTAAAATGCCCTGGCTGCTGTGATCGATTTCTCTCTGATGTTTTTATGCATCCGCGTTCATTTTCGTTCTTCGTGCTTATGCCTCATTTTAATGGTGGATGGGCTCACGATACGCATTCACTTGCATGTTTTAAATTGAGCTCGGGTGTATAATTTTTTTAATGAATTCATGTAGTGCTATCGAGTTGTGAACTAGTCAGGCTTCTTGTTGATGACCGTTCAAGCTCTTCTCTTTAATACGATGGGAAACCTAGATGTGATGTAGATAAGTGTGAGCCAACTTTTCAGTGTGCCACGTACACTTCGCAACATCTTATTTGACCGCCCCGAAGAAGTCCCGAAATCGTAAACTTAGCAACATTGCACTTCAGCTCCAGGTGAGAGTAGCCAACTTTGAGTAAGTCCTTCCACTAGACGAAAAACGCTGCGGTGATAGGTTTTCAATTTAACACTTTCCATGAACTTAGAAACTATAAACCGCTATTATAATACGCAATCAAACCGAAATAATAAATTGGAAAAAGAACCTTGAAGGATATTTACGATTCTGCTTGCTCGACTTGAAATTTGGGGGGTTTGAAACACTGAATAAAGTTTTTCTCCACCTGGAGGAAATTGCCATCACGTTTGTGCAGAAAGAAGCAAATTTGTGAGGAGTTTATGCGACATTTTATTTACAATACCTTGCATAATATCGAACAGTTCTCAAAAACATATATTTTGCACGACTTGTCGAGAAAATGTGCTTGAAACACAGGAAGGTGGGAGTCTTCATAAACGTCAACATGTTTTTAAGGGTGTAACGTCATTAAGTTAACGTAGAGCAGTTGGTTAGGCGCTGCTATCCTTATTTTTCATCAAGCGTGAAAGGTAGCGGGTTCAAATCCCACCCTCTCCTCTTTCCTTTTTTTCCTTTTTTTGTTTGTTGAACAGATACCGTTGATATTAGAATATTTAAAAAATGAATCCGATGCACACTTGAGGAACGTCCCTTCTGCGCATATTTCCCCTTAGAAGTTGGAGATTTCCAGGATTTAAAGTTAAAACTTTTCTTTTTTAGTTATTGTTCATATGTTGTGTTAACACACAGATCATGATTAATTCACAAATCACATATATGTATTCAGGATGCAAAATGTAATGTTATTTAAGTTATGTATTGTTTGTTCTTCACTGACACCTAAAATATTGATTATTTGATTTCGATATACTAAAAAAAGATATACAGTTATGTTAAGTAGTGATGTAGTGCAGTACTGTAACGAAGGAGAGCGTTTAATGAGTTCAAATTCCTAAGATTGGTAATTTTATGTCCGTTCCTTCGTAATGACTGTTGTCAATACTAATTAACATAAATAAATTGTTATTGCGACGAAGGCCGATTCGATAAGAAACTACTAATTAGTATTTATATAGTGAGTGACAAACAAAAAATTCAAAACCTCATAATGATCGTTAATTCCTCACGCTTTGTATCTAAAATGTTTGTCTTCTTTGATCAGAAAGTACGAGTATCAGATATAACAAACTTTCCGCACTAACTTTGCAATATTCGAAACCACCATTACAGACTTAGCTCTATGTAACTTGATTCTGCGCATTCCACATGACATGTGACTTCCTCCTATCATCGAAATAACTTTCTCTTACTATTTCCTTTCACCTCGTGAAATACAGAGAACAATGTTAACTTCTTATCACGGTGGATAAACTTTACACCCAACGATATACTCCTGAAAAAAATCCTGCCTAAGTGTGGGGCGTTACCCCCACACCCCCTACACGCCTTCATGGCGTGGTGCTATGCACAGGGGAGCACTTTACCTTTTTTAGGTGGAGAATCGAACCTACGACCTCCCTCGTAAGAATCAAGCACGTTACCTCTTCTCCATGTAGCTCATGTTAAAATTTGCTACCAGTTTGAAGAAACCAATTCACACATAATGTCATATCTATAGTTCCTCATGGCAATTTTCATGAGGAAACGAATTCAGATAAAATCGAGAAACACTGAAAGGGAAAAATGATGAACATGTCTATTGGCGTTTTGTCGTATTTTGTAAATTGTGTAAAAATTCCGTGTTTTGAGAAGTATTTTGTTGTTTGTTTAAAGTAGGAACAGGAGGGCGAAAAGGAGTCGTTTGAACCAGACCCCGTTTGACAAGAAACTTCAGCTTTTTTCCAAAGACTGTATGAAAAGAGAGAGGAACGTATGAAATATAAAATATGTGTGAAATTAAAACAATGGAAACCTTGAAAGATAATACTAACGAACTTCAAACTATGAAAAACATATTTCGAAATATGAACTTGATGTTTTTCTATATTATGAAGTGCAGATATGGGATGATACGATCCCTCAGCTAGAAAATTTTAAGTAAGCTACCTCCAATATTTTCAATGGTCATAATTACTAATTAGGGTCCGGAAGTTGATGAAAAATCAACATTTTTTCTGACCCTTAAAAACAATGCTAAACCTGATATCATGTCCGTTTCCCTTCAGTTAGAGCCGGAAAACACTTTCTATTTTACATTTTTTTTGCATTTTTTGGCCTTTTTTTGCTTTTAGTTTATTTGTCAGTATTTTTAACAATTTTTGTTGCATTTTTACTTATTTTTGAGGTTTATTTTTCTCCTCCCCTGTTGTTTCGTGCATTTGAAATGCATTTACTAGTAAAACTTACATATTTAGATTTCTTGACATGGTCATTTTAGCAAATTCACCATGAATCGAAAATACGGTCAATGGAAAAGCATAATATTATTCTTAACTGAAATGTTTGGCAATGGATTAAAATACTTTGTGTGAAGATCTACTTTGAGGTTCTTTTTCTGGACACTATTATCGCTTTAATTTGTAGTTTTAAAGTAAAATTAGTCACAATATTAAATGCAATTACACTCTGGTATACGCGAAGCGGAAATGTATTTTCGGATGCTGGCCGACTACAGTATCATAGAAGGAGATGAATTGGTTGATTTGGTGTTTTAAGTCAACTTTATGCATAGTAAGGCTAATCGGGACTGGACCTACAGTTTAAATGGGATCCTAACTAAGTGTATAAAATAACGTGAACCGTGTGGTGTAGGGGGATCGTTTGGTTATGGAATGGAAGGTCATGGGTTGAAACCTACTTCTTTGCAAAATCTTTTTCGGGAAGTAAACGGCATTGCACGAGAATGCTTATCTACGTTTCTTGGATATTTCCGTTGATATTTATGCGATTTATGTCTAGCATTTCCGGATGCAGAAAGTTGACATGTAAGTTCTTAATATGTGTTAACTTATAACAGCTGAATGAAAGGAAAAGTATTTCCTAAAATCCTGCCAATCACTGAAAGATTAAAAACATTAGTAGAAGCATTACTTGAGGCATGCACAGTGGCGACGATTATGGAGTGTGGAGGCGCAGATGACCCAGCATTATGCTAAACATTATCTACGAAGGGAAAGAAACTGTCCTTGCCCTCCCCCTCCCCCACCTTGCCCCATCAGTTTTGATACCCAATCGCCGCCACTGAGCATGCATCGCATAAATATTTACAGTAATATCATATAGCATTATATTACATTATTAGAACACTTCGTACTCGGTAAATAAAAAGGAAAAAGTAATAAGGAAAGGGTGGGATTTGAACTTACGATGTTTCGATCTTGACGAAAACAGTAAAAAAACGAAAGTGCTGTCATCTAAACAACTACTCCAGCAGATTGCTAACAGAAATCTCAGTAAAACACGTTAATCTCAGTTGAAGCAACATTGTGCCGGAGTTTCGAAACATTTTTCACCAAGAACCAAGGAAAAGACACACTTTGCAGAATCGTTTGGTGTGGTGCAAGGTATCTTTACTAAACATTTCGCATAAAATCATCATAAATTTGCCTTCTTGCATTCAAATGTGACCGCAATTCTTTCCAGGTGGATGAGAACCTGTTCAGTGTTTCACAATGCACATACATTTTCCTATTTTCAAATTCAGAACAAAGAATCTTGAAATATTTTCAACATTCGTATTTCTACTTAACATTTTTTTTTCTACTCATATATTTCATTACTGCTTTAGGGTATCTTTACTTTATGGAATGTGAAACAATGAAAAAAAAATCACGAGCGTTTTCATTCAGGAAGAAGAAATGTTGCAAAGTTGGCTATTCTTGGTTGGCTCTGAAGCACTATGCTGCCAAATTTACGAATTCCGGACTTTGAAATTTTTCAGGCCGGTCAAATAAGATGTTGCGAAGTGTACCTCACTTGCCTAATAATAAAAGGTTTATTAGTTTTAAAATGTACAAAAACCCGCCTAATAGTGTAGCATCCCGTTATCCTTGCCTTAGAGCTGGAAAAATCTATACTTTCTCCTCTCTTAACGTTAGTATCGCCGTCGGCTTTTAATCAAGAGGTCCCGGGCAGAGGCCTGCACGAGACCCGGAGGAAAACCCGTCAACAAGCAGTCGCGCCTACAATAATATGCAACGCGCACGTCAAGCCAGGTGCGCAAGCGAGCTTCCCCGAACAAGAATTCACAGGCCTCGATGCCTGCTAGGTTTTTCTCTTTGCCCGGGTACTAAGAAGTCACGTGGGACTCGATGTAATTCCTACAGTCAGACGGGAGCACCACTGTCAGTGTTGCCAACGGCCATTACATTTCACTGCGCATGGAGACATTTGAATTTATGCTAGTCGCATGGGCCTTGAGGTTGTAATTTTGTAACTTATCAAATTGGTTTCATTATTATGTCAAACCGACTACCACATATTTTCCAAATATGTTTTGAATGTCTTGAAAGAGGTTTGTGTATTTTGTTCATTTTATGTCACTTTTCTGGTCTTGAAATCGTAAATCTTCTGTCGTCTGAAGATACACGAATACAGAACGAGCTGTATAACTAGATAACTCGCAACAACGTGAGCGAACGACGATTTGTTGAAATAGATGGCAATATGCAAAAACCTTTTGTAATGTAAATTATGATTTCATGTTCCATTTTATGGACCCCCGTGCTTTAGTGTTCAGCATCACGGAATATCAGAAATGTAATGGTTGAAAAAGTACTGCATTACATCTATATTGAGTATAAAATTCCCTTAAGAATGTAATTTACGAAAACAAAAGAAGCTATCTTTGTGCCGTACAGGGGATAATAACATTAAGCAAGTCACGAACAGTATAACTTTTAAAAAATGACCCCTCCTTAAGCAACTAATTCGGATATTGAATTGGCAAAATTACACCAGAGAGAAAATCTGTAGCAACAGTTTTCAGAGTTTTTCGAAAAATAGTTTAATTGATTCATTTGGTATAATAAATTCACTTTATGCACAGTAAGGCTAATCGGGACTGGACTAACAGTTTAAAGTGGGATCCGAACCACCATGTGCCTCCATCGAACCCGGGACCCCTTGATTACAAGGCGACGACGCTCCCATTGCGCCATCGGGGAGCCCCCCAAAAATACACAAATTTAATGTAGAACAACCACCAGTCGCATAATATTCCAAGATATTTACGGTGGCACTTTTTGCGAAACTTGGCTCGTACTCATATACAGGTGTCAGCAGTGGCTGTGATTAGTGGGGGGGGGGCGAGAGTGAGCAGTCGCCCCCCACTTTTTGCCAATTTTGCCCCCGCACCATGCTAATCTTATGTACCAAGGGAAATTAAACTGTCCTTGCCCCCCACTCCATAACTTTTTGCACCTTGCCCAGCCTAGTTTTGGAGCCGAACCGCCGCCACTGGGTGTGAGTGATACAAATGTTTTCTACCACGGAATAGATCTCTGCAATTTCATATTAATATACGTGATGAACATTTCAAGTGCTCATTGAACAGTTTAGAATCTATTAGTTGGCAACAGTGACTGAATGACTCATGTATGTGGAGACGGTTACAAAACTGGAATGAGCGTTCCCTACAGATAAGCGAGCTAGGTCTTGCAAGGCTTGCCAGTTATCCGGGGGCTATCGATGCTTGACGGGTAAAACCCCAGGCTTACAGTTTTACTTGCTCACTCGCCAGCCAGGCGGGACTAATAAGCGAATCTTGCCGATGTGCAGCGCTCTGGTTCCGGGTTCGGTACACGGTGGAGGCACATTACACAGTGGTTCGGATCCCACTTTAAACTGTAGGTCCAGTCCTGTGTCTATCTGTGGACAAAGTGGACTTAAAACGAAAATTCAATTCAACGTTAGTATGTACATGCTTTATGAAATAACATAAAATCTCGAAAATGTGTGTAAGTAAGGCACACTGTCTCGGGAATCTGTGGAGCCAGGTAGCGCATAACGGCAGAGAAGGGGAGAGAGCGAGTGGGCGGAGTAAGGCAGTACGCGCTGCAGCAAACGGCTAGTAGCTGGAGTTGGAGCTCCACGAATTCACTTCCCATCTCACGCGGTCGAGTCCTCTCAAGTTTTTCTTTGTTCGCTTGCTCCAGAGATTCCCGGCAGAGAGTGCAGGTAACGTTCCCCGTGGACATTGTACCGTGCCATGAAAGCACATAGACGAATGTGAAGGTAGGATCTACACATTCTCGATCTCAGCCATTTTTTGTAGGTGTTTTGATGAGCACGACGCCCCGGTCGACTTTACCCTCCAGGGTTACATCCAGGTTGCATGAAACCTAGAGCTGCTTCGTGCAGGATAAATTCCAACCTTAGATCACCCACCCCGGGAATCGAACCCGCGTCCTCGCGTGGCAGTCAGACGCCTTACCGACTGGACCATGCAACTACACAAAACAAAATACGGCGCCTGTAAATAACTTGTAAATACATTACAGACATGTTGTAAAGCCATTGGTTTTTAATAAAATTCAGCATAATTCTCCAGATGTTGAAATAACGAAAGAATCTGCTCCTAGTCCCCAACTTTAAGATGTGACTATTTGCCGCAAGTCGTTGAATTTTATATTGCGCCCTGTTTCAGACTTTTATTCCCTCATCAGTGCTCGCATAATGCGCTTTGGAGTTAAGACCCCCTTCCGGGGCTCCCGGCGTCGCATTCACAGCAGAAAATATTATGGTTGTTTGGGTCTGTTACAAAACAAGGACCGGTCGCCGGAAGTGATAGTTTTATTACGGAACGATTGCCGTTGCCGAACGTTTCGGAACAAAAAAGGAAACAATCTCGGACGGGAAAAAGCGGGGATTGGCCGGGAAGAAAACGCTTGCGTTGTCGTTTCCGGATTTATCAGGAGCAGCGGAGGATCCTCCTATTTTGGAAGGACTCCAGATCCTCTTCTTTGGATTTCTTCGCTTGCAGATTGGAGATTAGGCCGCGCGCACCTGCAACAAATAATGCGATCGGCATTTTTTCTCTTTCTTAGCCCGTTATTTGCAAGTTCCGCACCCCTTACTGATTTCTTTAGTTGCACAATTAATCATTGTTCGTAAGTGGATTTTTCTTCCCCAATTCGAGAGTTGTGAACTTAAGATTTTTGACATATTACTAGCACTTCTCCACGATTATCAATGTATGAATCTTTTTTATTTAATGGTGACGTAATGTGTTATACGTCTTGCGAGAATGTTTCGTATGTCTTTGTACGCGTTTTATAACAGACACGCCTCTTATCTGTGAGAAATTTAATTTTCATAATTCCCTCCGGGATTTCAGAAGTCTTATTACTCAGAGGCCATCTCACCCACGGAGTTGAGAGCATGTCAGAGAGTAAATAACGAAGTTCATAACCCACCTTACAAATGTTCGATATGTCCTTCTTTGGTGACTCGACAGACATCAGTTCTGTAATCCTGCTCGTATGCAGCCCACCTGTTCTTTTATGTCTCCGACCTCCGGGCCGGAGTGGTTAGAACAGCCCATGTGATGCCAGTGGTCTGAGGTTCGAATCCTGCTTGGGTATTCTTTGTGAGTGTGTCTTCATAAGTTTCGTCATATCACTTAACCTTCATCTTCGCGATTACCCGAAAGTGAAACTCTTCAACTTCTCTTCGGAGTGATATACACGTACACTCAATCAATGATAATGCACACTCCATTGACATGCCCGCCAACTGAAAAAAAAAATTACATCAGAAGTGAAGATACTTATTGACCGACCCTTGTATATAGAATGATTTCCCCAAGCTTCCATCTCTTGGCATTTTGAATTTTAGTTGCCCTAACGTTGGAGAACATTCCTTGCAACATTTTATTTAATTCCACCCTACTAATTGTCTTCGAAAGAAAAAAGAAAAGAAAAAACACAAGATATTGATAATATTTAGTGATTCATGAAAGTCTGTGCAAATTTAACATTATTAAGTAATCTTTAATAATAAAACGTATTTTAATGTAAAAGAAAAGTGTAAATTCTGGAGGCGAGTGGGCCACCTTAGGAACTCGCCTCTGGACTACGTTTTTCAACAAAAATAGGTATTGTTTCTTTGACACAAAAACAATATTTCAATGTAACTATGTGATCAAAAATATAATTAAACGAGCTTTCAATATATGTATAAAATATTAACATTCGTTAATTTTAAGGACGTACACACACACATTTCTTATTTACCTTAAAATAACGACAACTAATCTGCTCGATCCCTGACACAGTAACTTAGATAAAGTGGCTGCTGGAAGCCAGAGACAGTTAGTTTTATGCACAGTGCACCAGAGGGTGACTGGGTGCATTGATGTAGTGGCATTTATTAACTTTGTTAAATATGAATATGATTTTCGTCAAGTGGGCCACCTTGGAAAATATGGCCACCTTTTTCTCACCTACCTTAGTAATAGCATTACACCTGGGCACTAGAAACTACTTTCTCTCTGCAAAATATGCTGTTAGGATAGGTGACGAGGGAGTCCAATTAAGAGCGTGGTGTGCTGTATATATCACGTACGAGGACTGTTTCGTATGTAATGTCTCCTATTTTATTAAGTTAAGCCCCCAAAGTTTTAGGTGGACAGATGCTGATGGTATGGCAGCAGAGACTGAACTTGAACGTCAGTATCCAACCCACTTATTTTTTGTTTCGGAGTGGCAGATGGCAGCAGGGTGACACTCGAACAAGATGGCGTCTGACATGGTTGTGCTTACGAAGTAGTGATGAACCTATGAATTCCTGTATGGGAAAAAAATCCACCTATTGACATTCATCCAGACTTCGTAAACTTTTACAGAGACAAAAGAGTAGGTGACCAATGTGTTCTGCTCCGCTTGTCCTGAAATTAATGAAGGAGAACATAATATGCAAGTGAGTTAGTGATATTTCAAAACTGCTGCAAATGAGTTAACCATTAAACGAGATTGTTTTCTAATGAGGGAAGTCTATATGTCGTCTGGATATTACAGGCTAAAAAATAAAACTGCCGTAAGCATTTTGAGCTTTTCTCGAAAATTTTCAGTGTACAAAATTTCAGTTAAGTGCTTACTGACGCATAAAACTTCTCCAATAACCTGCTGAGGCATTCATAACGTGCAACTCTCACATAACATACTCCATTCACGTGGGGGAATTTCCAAGTTTTTCTGCGTGGTTTGGAGGGTTACCGAGAACATTTTCCCTTCATCCCTTTAGATGATAGAGCACATTACGTTCTTTATGTGTTTATCTTAAGTCACCGGTTAGCTTTTAAATTTGCTGTATTCTCTCTATTAATGTTGACCATACTTTCTTCATAGTTTTCCTCGCTGTGACATTATACTATTCTCCGTCCACAAAAAATGCGAAGTCGGTGTAAACAAAGCCACTTTGCCTGTGAGAATATATTTGTAGTGTATTTCGAGTGTACAGTGAGCTGCAATTTACCCAGAAGCAGTGGCGGCGACAGGATTAATCATATGGGTGTGCGGAATAAAATTTAGGGGATGCAATGTTGAAGATAAAGAAAGCATGAAATATGCATGCATATTTTAGCAGAGACGCAACCACGAATTTTGTCTGTTGAGGGAAAGTACCAGGATAAACCTGCTAATAATAATAATAATAAAAATGATAATGACATTATTATTATTAGTAGTAGTAGTAGTAGTACGTTATTATCCTCGTAAATCACACAAAAAAGGGGAGAAGTCGGTACTGAAGCATTTGCATTGGACAAGCTATTTGAAATATTTTTTCAACACGTTAAATTCATATTAGCTAATTATTGAAAACAACCACACAAACTGTATTTTTGAGACAGAAAATGCATAACTAATATAATTCTTTCTAAGCATATGACATGCATAACTTTCATGTTCAACATATGCTTTATACATATGCAACATGGAGCGACGTAAAAAATAACAAAATACATAATGCAACATGTTAACTCTAAATTATGTACGTTCAAAGTTTCTTTAGTACATATATATAAAACATATTATTTTAATGCATAACATAATCAATTCGTCTGCCTCTCAACAAACAAACAGTAAAAATGATATAGATCTCTTAAATGTGCGCGGCCCATTTCATGCAAACAAAATTATTAATGCATTTAAGACCAAACTGTTTAGCAGTAACAGTCTTACAATACTTCTCTCTCTCTCTCAGGTCATTTTCAATGAATTATATTCATATGATATTGCTCGCTTCGTTCGCAAGAAAATGTTTATATCCAAATTATTGCAAACTGAAAACAATATTAATTTAATACGGTGCCAGTTTCTTTATTTTATAACATTTTATTTTAGATTTTTCGCCGCTGAACTTTTACGAATGTACAATTTTTTTTTACGAAATGTATTTTTATTTGCACAAAATTTGAAATCGAGGATGGCAATTACCTCTCTGTGCCTCCCCCTCCCCCTTGCAGGAGCCCTTGGCCGCCGTCTGGAAGAAAAAGTAAAGAAATACATGAAAACTAATTCCATCTGGCATACAACTAGCGTTAAATAATTTCCCAAGCACGACCTGATGATATCTTGAAGACACCTAAAATTTTTGTTTCAGACGGCTTTGAGGAGGAGGAACAACAAGTTGGCGGACAATAAAACCTTTTAACAACAATCCCCCCAAAGAAAAGAACTCAAAGAGCTGTAGGCAAATATCGAAAAACACAAACAGGCCACTTAAAACAAAAGAAGAAACAATTCTTAACCACAATACTGTCGAAAGAGAAGACAGCGGCCTCTGTTCTTTATAGAGACTGCCGACAGTACAGAAAAATGTATGCGGCTTCTTTTTCAATGCTTGGCTGTTGTATGCAATAACAGCGGTCTGACTACAATACCTAATATTCGGGCGCTCAATGTGACTACGACATATGCCGCTGTAAAAGTTCATGTTTTCAACATAGGTTTTGAATAGGGGGTGCTGAAGGCGGGTGCGGAAGAAAATTAGGGGGTGCGCAAGCATTCCTTCGCGCTCCCCTGGCGCCGCCTGTCCAAAAGTCTGTGGAGCAAGCGAACGAAAACCCGTCTGTGCACATGCAGTAACTAGGGACGCCTTGACCAATGAGCAGGTGAGAAGGAAAAGGATTGCATGGAAGGGGACAATACGACTGCAGTTACCAACCGTCTGCAGCAGCGCGCAATGCTTTGCTCCGCCCACTCACTTTTTTCCTTCTCTATCGTTATGCGCCGCGTTTTCCCACAGGCTTCTGGGACGGAGTTGAGATATACATGGTGATCCATAATTCCCTCCAGTGTTTCTAACATTTATAGTACAAGAACTATAACATGTACAGCAAAAAGGTGCATATCAGTGCATAAACAATCTCTCCAAGCTGGGTACGTACCTTACAGCTGCTCGATATGTGCACCTCTGGTGACGCGACTGGCATCAATCCTGAAATGAAGTCTCCTGGAACTTGTACCACGCACGTCTTGTCTGTAGGTGTTTATGTTAGATATTTCGTATAGATCTCGATTCCAATCTTTCTTTAGTTCAGAGTTTGAATGAAATCTCCGTTGTACCGTCACAACCGACTCATATTTAGCGAATTCTAAGACGCAGAACGCGTTTTGTTCACCAGTGCACGCCATGTACGCGTTAACTTCGTTATACTGCAACCTAGTGGCTAAATCTAAAACTGCGTGATGGGGCCTATTACGAGTGCAAACTTGGAGAGATTCTTTGTGTGCTGATATTCACATTTTTGCTGTATGTGTTACAGTTCTTGTACTATAAACGTTCGAAACCCCTGAGGGAATTATGAATCACCCTGTACTTTCCATATCAAATAGAATACAATGTCATACACTTATATCGCATGAAAATTAGGTATATAAACATTTGATATCTCTGAAAATACGGACTTGTTAGGTAAGTCTACATTACATTCTTCTGAACATAATCAAAAGTGGCAGAAAAAAGACATAAGCCATTACATTCTTCTGAACATAATCAAAAATGGCAGAAAAAAGACATAAGCCATTACATTCTTCTGAACATAATCAAAAGTGGCAGAAAAAAGACATAAGTCATTACATTCTTCTGAACATAATCAAAAATGGCAGAAAAAAGACATAAGCCATTACATTCTTCTGAACATTATCAAAAATGGCAGAAAAAAGACATACGCCATTACATTCTTCTGAACATAATCAAAGTGGCAGAAAAAAGACACAAGCAATCAATATTTGTTCTAAAAGAAATATTCCTTAAATGATACTTTTCACGTTATGAGTTTGCTGCGTGTATCCTTTGTATGTGCGCGTGTGCGAAAACATTCATTATATCCAATTCCGGAGGACAAGAACAAGTCCCTGTGTACGTACAAACCAGTTAAAGCCCTTAACTGCGATGCTTTGGCGAGGGAACGGATCTGATTAGATTTTCGCTCTGGAATTAGCGGCGCTGGCTTCCCTCCTTGACCGCTCAAAGACGTCGGAGCATCGGAACGACTTCGCAAAGCTTGGCCGCTCGTCAACTTTGAAAGCGTAATCAAATTTTCGTTCTGGAAGGACAGTCGCTAATTAAATGTTTCCCCAACAACAACGCGGGACATAAAAGTGATTTACTGCCAACTGAGCACCGGCCGGATGAGCGACGTGTCTCGGAATTGACAAGTCGATAAAACCGCCTAATTAAGGAAATACTTCCGGAAGTTGGGTGTTTTGATGAACAAGGAAGCCGCTTCCTCTTGTTTCGGTTTGCAAAGTTAAATGGGTTCGTGTTCTGATCGGAACCTTTCTTAAACCAATGTAAACCTCTTGTCTCAACGGGATCGGAATATATTGTCCATTACAGGACACTTGAAACTAAATACTCGTGAGGCAACTCACTTGAAACTAAATTACAACAGGTGTCAAATTATATTCTTTCCCAGGGGGCAGAAATTTCTATCTATAGCTCTGAACGTCAAGATTATATGTTGTAATTAAATACAACATATAGAGTCACTCGGGGGAATATGCCGGACCCTGTGGCCGAGTGGCCAGTCTCGCGCCCAGCGCGGAACAGGTAGGTCGTGCCGTGCGAGCTCTGTGCTTTGAGGGAAAGTGAAAGTCCAACGCGATATCGGTACGTACGTGTGGCAGAGGGTGTGCTGTTGAACTGTGCTAGTGAAGAATTGGATAAAAGTAAAGTATAGAATGGATCGTGAAAATACGATACAAAACAGTTTTGAAACGGGAACTTTGAAACCTAGTCCTTTGGAAGTACATGAAGTTATTCATAATAAATTCAAACTGAGTGTAGATGAAATTGCAGCCATACAAATTCCCACGACGATTAAATGTGTATTTTTGAAATTAGTGCGTCCTGGAAAAATTAGAAAAAATTTTTAGATGAAAATACTGGTGAAGTGATTTTTTATTATAGCCTTGTAGTGGGGCTGTGACACAAGTAAAACTCAATGATGCGAATCGAATTGTGAAAACGGTTCGAGTGTTTAATCTTCCTTTGGAAGTGCCAGAACGACAAATTCGTGAAAAACTGAGTGAATATGGGACAATCGATGAACTGATAGCAGAAACATGGAATGACAAATTTATGTATACTGGGGTGCATCAGGTTTTGATGGCAATTAAGAAGCCAATTCTCTCCTTTGTAAAAATAGGACAATATACGGCACATGTAGTATATAATGGTCAAATCCCGACGTGTGAATGGTGTGGTAGCAGTGACCACATGCGGGTTAATTGTAACTTACGGAAACCAACAGTGTTCAAAGTCATGGGGCTTGCAGTTCGGTCCTATAGTGAAGAATTGCACCGTCTACACACGAAGGTACAAATCTGGGTCACCCTAGTGCGACACAGAGTCAAGAATCAGCACAATTGACAGTGACAGAAGGACTTCAACAGGGAATACATATACAGCAAGAGAAAAATGTTAACAAGAATGATCAACAGACTTTGACCAAGGAAGGAACTGAAGAAAGTTTGCAAGAGCAACCAAAGAACCTGTGTCAAATGTTCAACTTACGCAACAAAGAGAAGAAATTTCCCTGGATATTATGTACTATGGAGCAGAAGAAGGGTGGACCACTAAGACGACAAGAAAACAAAACTAAAGTGCAAGAGGAATCGAGTGATAAAGTGCTACAGAGCAAGAAGGAGAGGAAGCAGACTCATACCAAGCAAAAGGACTTCCGACAAGAAGCTGAACAGAAAAAAGATTCGGAAACTGATAGTGAAAGTGCCCAAAGTATCCGGCTCACAAAAACGACCGAAGAGTATAAGGAAAAAGTCAGGCAGCAATCGGACGAAAAGACGATCATTGAGCCATGTAAAAACAAATATGCAAGAAATGGTTATTGATACGAGTCCGTTAGGCCATGAAAGTTTGTGAATACTGGGTATAGGTAATCACTTTAAGATTAGAAAATAGTATTATTTGGAATGAACACTTTTATATGGACTGTCAGTAAGTTAATGATAGTGAATTGTGTGGTGGTAGTTATTTATGGATTAAGGTATATAAAGAGAGGTTTTTTTCCCGCCCACACCACTAAAATAATATTGTTAGTGTGTTTGTTAATTTTTGGTGTATATCATTAGGGGTATATAATAATAGTGTAAGAAGTATTACTCTTAGATGGGGCAAAGGTGGAAATATAAGTATTGGGAATACCCAATCCCAAAATTTTTGATCATAATACTGTTTATGATGACGACCCCTTCGCTTTGCGACGATAAATATAAACAAAATGAGATCCCTTACAAAACAGGCGGCGTTAGAGGACTTTATTATACAAGCATCATTAGATATTGTATTTTTCCAAGAGTGTGGACAAACGAAATTCAATTTTCCCCCAACAATAAGAGTTCATAATAATGCGAATTTTAATCTGCAGGAACAGCTTTGTTAACACGTAATACGGTTCCCCTCACAAATGTAGTATGTCATCCTAATAATAGAATCATACCAGCAAAAGTTGCAAATGTATGGATATATAATATATATGCCTCATCCGGGTCACAGTGTAGGAAACAAAGGGATGAGTTTTTTTTGCGCAGGAAGTTGCTGTTGAAATGCAAGGTAGGAGAGAACACATAATATGTGGGGAAGATTTCAATTGTGTATTATATCCGCAGGATCAAAGACCTGGATTTAACACATCGAATTCATTGCAAAAATTAGTAACTGGCTTTAACTTTACAGATGTCTGGAGTGATAGTTATTTTGGGCAGAGAGGCTTCACGTATATACGTGACAATTGTTCATCCCGATTAGATAGATTTTATGTAACACCCAAATTACGTCAGTATGTAAAGTCCATCAGTATAGCACGCACATGTTTCTTCAGATCACAGAGCTGTCATTATGATGATAAATGTGAACATCCAAGAGTCCCTAGAGGGTACGGTCATTGGAAATTAAAGGCTTCAATTCTTAATGAGGAAAAGTTCCAACAAACATTTAGTGACCAATAGTCGAGATGGAAAACACACCTTCTGAGGCAGATGGATATAATCCGCTGGTGGGAGGAGATTCTCAAACCGGGTATAAAAAGATTCTGTATCAGTTATTGTAAGGAACGGTCCCGAGATTGGACCAATACATATAATTTTTACTACAGGGTGTTGCGTGAACAAATTCAGCAAGCAACAGACGGAAAAAAGTGCAAACTGAAGTCAAACGTATACAAGCTGTACTGTTGAAAATGACTGCAGAAAGGCGTCAAGGGGTTAAAATCCGTAGTAGACTTTGCCATTTTGATAACGATGAGGTTGCCTCTTATCAGCCATGTAATTCATGAAAGAAAAAATGCAAAAAGACAATGTATTAGTGAAATATTTGATAATGGGGGAACAAAGATCAATTCAGCCCCTGAAATACGTAATTGCATTTATAATTATTTTGAGCAGCATCCGATTCAGAGGCTTTTACAGATGAAGGAAGTGAAAACTTAAACAAAGAATATACAAGTGAGGAAGTGTTTCGAGCGGTTAAGGCAGGCCAATCATTTTCAGCTCCTGGTTGGGATGGGATACCCAGTAAGTTTTATCAAACCTTGCGGAAATTGATGGGTCAAACAATAACGGACTGGATACATGCAGTGTTTAGAACGTATCACATGCGTAAATCTTCCAATACGGGTATTATAATTCTAATCCCAAAATGTCCAAAACCAAGCGAAGCTGGTCATTATAGACCCATCACCCTCTTATGTACGGATTACAAAATATTGGCGCGTTGTATGGTTGGCAGACTTATGCCGTCTGTCGACAAATTAGTTGGAGAGGAACAATATGTTTTTGGTTTAAATAAGAAAATCGCAAATGTTTTACAAAGGATGCGTGAAGTAATTACAGGTTATAGACTACAGAACAATAATTCTGAAAATGCTATATTACCATTAGACTTTGAACGTGCTTTTGACTCGATAAATCATAAATATCTATTTAACGTTTTGCAGGGCTTCGGTATACGTGGACATTTTCTGTCAGTATTTAAAAGTCTTTATAGACATGCAACAGCAAAAATTCAAATAAATGGTTTTCTGACAAAATAACTCTATATTTATAAAGGTGTAAGACAAGGAGATCCTTTGTCGATGTTAGCGTTTTGTATTGCACTGAGACCCTTCCTTTCTGATTTAGGCCGAAAAGTTCAAGGAATTAACATACACTCTACTACCATTAAGGTGTTAGCGTATGCTGACGATATTACTGTATTAATAAATGAACAGTCTGATATTAATGCAACGTGTCAGGTATTACAGAAATTTGGGATATGGTCGTGATTAAAAATAAACCAAGAACAATCACCACTTTTGAATTTAAATTTGGTTCATTCTCACGCCCAGCGAGGTAATTTTAAGGTTGTACAAACGATACGCATACTAGGTATAATATATACGCACTCTATTCAAAGTATGATCCAATTAAATTATGATAGAGTAACAACTGGGGTTAAAGCGATATTACAAACAAATAAATTTCGCAGCCTTAGTTTACAGTCAAGGGTGACCTTTGTACAGGTGTATGCACTCTCAAAGGTATGGTACATGGCAAAAATCCTCCCACTACGGAAGTTACATATAAATAAACTTAAGAGTGCAGTAAATTGGTTTATTTGGAATGGTCAGATATTGAGAGCAAAACATGTGTTACTTTGTTTGCCTTTTGCCGAGGGAGGAATGAATCTTGTGAATATTTACACAATATTTAGGCTTTACGTATTCAAGCTGACACGCAGACATTGATTCAGCATCCACTCAGCCTCACAAGTAAAGTTTTGAGAAGCGCTTTGGACTATATTTCACTAGAGGCTCCTATTGATATTACTAGACTGGTAGACACTTTATGGTATTTTAAGGCAACAATAGTGGATATTAGTTATGCCCTATTACAATCTCCGATATTAATAATACCAGTGACATCGGAAATATATCGCAGACTATGTAAATTAGAACAACCAAAGTGTAAAATTATTGAGCAAAATCCCAGAATCAATTAGAGAGAAATATGGAAAAATATTCAGGCTCACAATCTTACATCACGAATCCGATCAGCATGGTGTATAATTGTCCACCAAAAAATAATCACTGGAGAGAGAGTCTATGATCTTAAATTAATAAATACGCCAATGTGTGCCAAATGTAATGTATCTGATAGTTTAGTCCATAGACTGAGTGAATGCCAAATAATAGAAACATCATGGCTTTATATAAGGAAACTTGTGAGTACTATTTGTCGAACATCAGTGTATAACATCTCTGTAGATATTCTTTTATATCCAGCTTTTGCCTATTACCCAAAAACAAAACGTAAAAGTGTACAATGGCTCTTAGGACACTATGCCTATTTCCTACCGACATATCGGCAACCAGATTTTAATATACAATTTGTAAATTACCTCCATCAAGAATACCACAGGATACCTCACTGTAAAAGAAATAGATTGTATGCTAATTTTCTTAATGTAATGTTAACTGCCCAATGAGTTGCAATGTATAATTGGTAATATTATGTAATAATAATAAAAAAAAGTGGTTAGCACATCGCGCTGCGACGCCAAAGGTCCCGGGTTCGAATCCCGCTCGGTCTTGGTCGTTTGTGAATGTCCCATTCATCAATTTCATAATTTCATCACTCATCCCTATCTTCGCAAATTAGCCAAGAGACACAAAACGCGAAGTAAAATAAACTAAATCAATCAATCAATCACTCGGGGGAATACGCCCAACTTTTTTTTGGCAGTTTATAGCTTCGCTAAATGAAGGAGTGTCGCAATGAAAAGGATGTCAAATGAAAGCTACATGTTTTGTTATTGTTATCTATAAGTTTTATTACTGTAAGTCTTATATCAAAAGAATCAGAGAGAAATATACAGATAAATGTCAATTTGGGCAAATCACCTCGTGTTCAGGGTAAAATCCCACCCATTAGGGGTAAAATGTCCAATACAAGAAAATTGTTTTAATAAAGGAAAATAATACACAGCATTACCTGGAAGATTACACTGGGGAACAAAAAATATATTTTATTTTGTGGCATAAAGTTTAATAACAGTTTAAGCACACAAAACAGCTGCGATTGCCAATTGTATGATTGGTTCAGTTGAATTGACTCCAGTTATAAAAATAAACACACCATGGAAAATGTAGGAGGTAAAATTACTCTACGCTTTTCTCGGTAATATCAAAATTTGATATTGGGCTGAAATTCCCATTAAGAAACTTATTTATTTATTTGTAAATTGTTGCTAGGCAACTTATGAAGCATTGCTAGGCAATATATCGGACACTCAACAAAGCTTAAGGAAGAATACCAAAACATAAAAATGGTTTTTGAAAAAAATTGAATATGCTGAACATAAGTGGCTCGTGTGTGTGGATTTCAAGATGGTGAAATTTTTACTAGGACAGCAAAGTGGGTACACAAAATATCACTGTTTCCTATGTTTGTGGGATAGTCGTGCTAGAGAAAAGCATTGGACGATAAAAGTTTGACCCCCAAGGGAAAATATTACTGGGAAAAGCTAATATCATTCATGAACGGCTGATAGATAGGGACAAAATCATCCTTCCGCCACTGCATATTAAACTTGGGTTGATAAAACAGTTTGTCAAGGCCTTAGATACAAGTGGTGATTGTTTCAAATATATATGCTACACTTTTCCAGGACTAAGTATTGAAAAATTGAAGGCAGGAATCTTTGACGGACCACCACAAATTCGTACACTTAAAAATGATACCAATTTTACAACTTACATGTCTTACATCGAATCTGAGGCCAGGCTAAGCTTTGTGTCCGTCGTCAAAAACTTTTTGGAAATCACAGAGCAGAAAACTACCGCGTTATAGTTGGAAATATGTTGAAAAATTTTGAGAAATTGGGAGCTAATATGAGTGTGAAGACACATTTTCTACATAGCCACATTGACAAATTCCCTGAGAACCTTGGTGATTTTAGTGAAGAACAGGGAGAAAGGTTCCATCAGGGTATAAGGATAATGGAAGAAAGGTACCAGGGACGGAGGGATCGCCACATGATGGCCGACTACTGTTGGAGCTTACAGAGGGATTGTCCTAAAAATCAATACAGCAGGAAATCGTATAGAAAACGTTTCACATACTCGTAGTTTGTTACTTCATTGTGTACATATTTTTTTAATTATTATAATCATAGGCCTATATAAATTTATTTTTATAATAATGATTGTAATCACAAAAAGAAATATTAAATTGTTGTTGGAAGTTCATTTATATGTATGTCTTATGTTTCCGCCATTTTGGTTTAGTTGCATTTATTTCATAAATTAGAGCCAATTCAGGAAATATATTATTATATCATTATTCAGAAGCATGAAATTGACCTAAATTAGCTCTCAAACACTGTGCCGCAATTTCACTGTTCCCCAGTGTTATTAAAGTTTATTTCGTAAACAGAACATTATTTGTACAGACAATCATAGCGTTTCTAACAACATTTATTTTGAATTTACCATAGCCTCTGTTACTGTTTATATTTGTGAGAAATTGCATTGTACATTGGACACATGGACGTGAATTTGATACATAATTTCATGCATCCACGTACTACAACGAATACACTGGATCCAGTCACATTGTGGTCCTTTCTTATCATAATGCCATAATGAAATGCCCATGGGCATATTGCACTTAATTTCTGTGAGCATATCACCCCACAAACAGAAAATTGAATCACTCGGTTGGCAACTCTGAGCACCATGCGACAGTTTCACTCTGCAGATATGTTTCCCTGACTCTTGATCTTTACACCAAATATAATTCAGTTTCTTTCTCTCTTGGAAATACTATTGCACACTGTTAATACAGCAACGTCCAAAAAATAGCGTAGTTGAATAAAAAGGGGGAGCCTTTAAATACAAAGATTTAGTTTACGTATATTTTTCCTAAAAATCAAAAAGACTTAGGTGGGCAGGCCATATGGAACGAATGGGAGAGGAAAAAAGAGTTTACAGGATTCTTGTTTGAAAACCTGACGGTAAAAGACCTGTAAGGAGGGCAAGACTAAGATGGAGGTAAAACGTTGAGATGGACTTGAAGGAAATCGGCATTGATGGAAAACATTGAATTGGCCTTGCCCAGGATAGGGACAGTGTGTTGCTGCAGCCATAAATACTAGAGAGTTAACTTATGTCAAACTTTTTTTCTAAATAATTTCCGCAAAATTTTTTGCATAAACAGGAGTTTCGATCACACTTCTAACCTTACATACAGCCACAATTAGTCTATCTGAACACACAACTTTACTCTTTTTGCTCTTACACAATAAATACAGTTTGAAATTGCTTCACTTATACGAGTCCTTCTCGCTCTTTATCGTTCTGTTTGTTCATTGGTTGCGATACTTAACCTCTTTCTCCAAAACTACTCTAAGAAGCTTACTAATGTTAGTATTGAAACTAATTTAAATAACAAGTCGTACTTTGCACGAGGATTCAATTCCTTTGTAAAGTAGACGATTTATTTTTGCTTGAAGTCACATGAAGCTTGTTCGGAATTTTAAAATCTTATGAAAAATTTCATTTGTAGTGGAATGGAGTCAAGGGTAACAGAATTGTGTGAAAATATTCTTCCTCCTACACCACAAAATTTCACTCCCAGGAAATTTTGAAAACCCTGAAGATAGTTTTCCAACATGTACGGTAGAAATTCTCTCCAGCACACCTTCGTCCAACACTTTCGGGTGATTGTTGTAAGTTTTTTCATCGAATTTCAAGAAACATACATAAAGTGTTTCTGTGGTGTAACAATCTTTTAATAACAAAGATAAATTGTTTTCTTGTTTCATGTATTTCTTCTGTATTTTCATGGTATATGTATTTCCAATATTGATATTATACGAGAAAAAATAATTCTTAGTGACATTTTTGATATTATCACCAAACCCTTGCATGAAGGCTATCTGCATCAGTGAAATATTCAAAGGGCCACCATGGGAAGGTCCTTCATTAAATTAAATTACTCTTTCTATAATGTAAAGAATGTCCGTTGGAGGAAAATTACACAATTAGCGTAGATGGTTGAAAGAGAAACAAGTTTTCTCTTTAGAAGGACAAATCTACTTTCGGGGGCAGAGTTAGGACTAAACAAAGATCACACAGAATTCATTTGCACCTCATTTTGGACGAACTCACTGTCTTTGTATTCTTAACATAACATCAATATTGCCACACGCTTTTTTAGGGGAACTCACTAGCACATCTCCAGGTGGAAACTGAATATTTAAGTGGAAGAAAAACATTGTTTTATTCTGCATGAATTCACAGCTCAAGGAAGTGAAGGAAGGGTCTTTACGTAGGATTTTCTCTTGTCTTCTGCTAAGGTACCAAAATTAAGGCTCAGAATTCTGTGTCTAGTGTACCGAATAAGCAAAAGTTGGGAAAGTATCATTACGTTACAATTGAGCAGAAGTAGACAAAACTAAAAATACATCAGTCACCAGCCCCTTTTTCTCAGGAGTCAGCTGTTTTTTTTTCTTTCAAATACGGGCTGAGAAAGCCATGAACCTGACTAAAATAGGCTACGATATGTGATCTTCCAACATTTAATTTATTAATTAATACCAGATTGGATTAAAAGTAATTAATTCTTGCACCGGAGTGGACTTTGTAAATAAGGCTGAACTGGTAACAGAACGAAAAACTATGCAATACATGTATGGACGACTCTACCACATAGCTGTTGATTTTAAAATTCGGCTGGCAACACTGCAAAAATTTATAATTGCATGTTTATTATTCTGATTTAATGATACATGCGATACAGAAAACAGGTACAAATATTAATAAACACATACTGTACTCTATTTTAAAAGACGTATTTCAAATCTTCGTAACCGAACTTGAAATATATATACTTTTAAGAACTATATATAAACATTCGGTCCCCAGGTGAAAATTTTCAGGCCTGTAGTTTTCTATCCCTGCAGTTTGAGTACTCCTGTGTTGTTTACTTCATGTTGCTTTTCCACGCCTTTAATTTAACCGCCACAATGAGGATGAATAGTGATTAGATGAATGTAATAATGCTCTTACTTGGACTCCAAGCCAGAACCTACAGCAGCTGAGTACGATCTATCAGGAATCATGCCGACCGCCATGTAGGTGTGGATATGCAACGCGCTATGACACCAAGGGTCTCAGGTTCGAATTTCCGCCTGGGCATAGGTGTTTTCGTCAGTGCTCATTAGTTTCGTCACATTTTCACTCATTCTCATCGTCGCGATTAGTCAGAAGTGGCAGAAAAGCGACGCTAAATAACAAAAATTAATGAATCAATAAAGTAAAAGTAATCGTAGGAGTTGAAGTATTATGCAACCCCTTGAAATGTAACATGAGTATGATAAACTAATTAAATAAATAAAAGATCTATTTCTCGCACACATTCACCGCTGCATATATTAAAACTCGGGTCCACGTCACAAAATATGTACAAGATCAAACTATAGCAAGCAATAGAGTTCGAGTTTTATTTTAAACCCACTACATACAGAAAGGCTAATCGGAACAGGACCTACAGATTAAAGTGAAATCCGAATCATTACGTTCCTCCACCGGGTATCGAACATGGGACTCCTAGTTTACAAGGCGATGATGTTACCATTACAGCATCGGGGAGGCCTTAGCCAAAAACCATTGCTTTTAAACCTAAATAATGCATGTTCAAAATGTTTCTCAGACAAATACTTCCGAAATTAAATAAGAGTTAAGATAATGTTGAAATATTTTATATTATTTAATAAATAGATTTTACTTATTAAATATACTAACAAAAATATAATAAACAATTTCGTTTCAACCCAATAGGAAAGTGCCATTAGAGCACTTTTTACGACTTAAACGCGAACACACAATACTACTTTCTTCTCCTCTTTAAATATATTTACATACCTATTCTTTGCCGTCTATTCTAACACATTCCTTCGAAGCGGCTACATTCCAATAACAAAGCCAAGAGGACGAAAGAAGTAGTCTTTGCTCTGAGAATTTCGTTCGAAAGTAATTTCGAGTCCCGGGACAATGACACTACTAAGGCTTGTTGCTATGGATACTTGAGATAATCGTAGGGAAACAATCTGTTCTCTTTTATTTATATGTAACTCATATATCGGTATGAATTATGGCGGCGAAAATTTCAATTTCCTTATCTTTTACTTCAAACCTTTTATTCTTTGGGAACATTACAATTATTTATTGGTGATATATATGTGTAATTTGGTGAATTTATGACAAGAATTTTCATGATTTACTACAAATATAGTTTATACCAGATTTCAAATACGGTGTACAGTCATGGAAAAAAGTTCGTCCCCATAAGGCTTTAATAGGAGCAAGTAATACAGGAGGGTAGGCAACACATATTGCACCCTTCGATGATCGGGTGATTTTGCCTGTCTTAACACCGAGAAATGTGTTCCACGCGAAGGTCAACATGACAGGAAAGCAAAGAGGGTCACGTGACTATTGGTTACGTGGAGTGTTGTGCTTCTCCACGTCCCCAGTTCTTGATCCAAAATGCAGAAAAAGTAGAGCTGCATGCAATATATGAAAATAGGTTGTTTTCAACTACACGCTTAATTATGATTTTCCCAATTGTAAATCTATCAGACATGTCTCCCGATTTAGTCGGGACAGTCTTTTACTTTGAATTCATGTTTGTCATAGGCGTAACTTGGCGGGAGCAGAAAGGGCATTTGTAACCCCCCCCCCAAAAAAAATCAGGTTTCTTAAAGCTGCTAAAACAGGAATTAAATACTATGATTTGACGCGTCCAAAAAAAGTATTATATTGAAAGATTTTTCCCAAATACGTAGATAGCAATTTAATACTTTGAAAGTGTCTCAGATTTGTTTATTGTCACAACTTAGTGTGGCACAGGTCTACTACAAAAGTGGAATTTCGTAACAGAAATATGAACCCACTCCTTTTATTTCGTAGCCGATTTCATCTTGAAACTGAAATTAAGAATATTAGTTAATAATGTCATTGGTAAACAATAAAAAAATGTGTTAGACCCAATTCTTTAATACCTTATCATAATCTTTATCGCAAGTTGAAATTTTGTTGTAAGTCCACTGTATGCAAAAAAAAAAAAAAAAAAAAGTAAAGTTCTCACCTGTGCTTGAGAAGGCGTATAGGGGGTGTGGGGGTAACGCCCCACACTTTCTTGATTCGTTCGTGAGTGGGGGTGATGTGATCAGCATCACGCCGCCCCACACTTTCTTGATTCGTTCGTGAGTGGGGGTGATGTGATCAGCATCACGCCCCTGACCGCCTTTACCACCAGGGTTTCCCCCAGGTACCCATGTCATTCGACGCTGGGTGGGCGCTGGGGCCGCTTCCAACGTTAGAAAAGTTCCCGGGCTTGAACCGGCCGGGAATCGAACCCGGGACCTATAGCATGGTAGTCAGACGCGTTACCGACTGAGTCACCGGCACAGATAGACTAATCTGAAGTGCATACAGTTTAAAGTGGGATCCGAACCACTATGTGCGATCACCTGGTATCGTACCCCAGACCCCTTGATTACAAGGCCTTACCACTACGCCATCAGTGAGGCGCACACAATCTTTGTATTTTGACCTTTTTAAACCTATATGTATCATATAAGAGGTTGTTTAACGTTGCTATGCCTCTATGGATTATATTTAGCCAGTATTCGAGCACATAGCGTCAGGTTTCATAGAATATAAGCTTCTCTTCCATGTTTATGGTTTCCTGTCTGCAGTAGAAAAACTGGCAGGTTCCCATTGCTTTTCTTTCAATAGTCTTCCAATGGTTGCATATCATATCACTCAAATTTGATTCATTCGTTTCGAACACAATCCCCGATGGCGCAGTGGGATCGTGGGCGCCTTGTAATTAAGGGATCCCGGGTTCGATACTCGGTGGAGGAACATAGTGGTTCGGATCCCCCTTTAAATTATAGGTCCATTCACGATTAGCCTAACAGGACATAAAGTGGACTTAAGACACCAAATCAAGCAACTAACACAATCCCGTTATTGTCCAGATTATCGAATCCAGAACCTTCGTCGCGAATAACATAAGCAGGAAGACAACGTGAAATAACCGAACAGAAACAGAACCTAAAACCTACATCGGATAGATTGGATTAAGTCGACGATACAGCACGGGTTCTGAAATGAAAAAGAATACGAAAGTTGAAGGACCTCTATACGCACCCACTTTTCCTCCACTCAATGGGGAAGATATCCTTCTAGCTGAGAAGCCTTTACGTAGGAGTGCCCTGAGGGAACTTCAAGGCCACGACGATAAAGTGCAATGACGGGACCAAAACATACGGCAGATAGCTGTGTTCCTCCTTATTTCGTACGCCATTGATAACTGGAACACGTGACCTCGTCTTTGGTAGAGCAGAAGCCTGCTTGCTTGACACCACCCTTTAGTTCAGTGACCTTCGCCCGTAGTCAGCAAGAGTGAATGACTCACCATATACTTGTTGTCTGTGAGGCTACAGAAGAATAGATATTTCGTTAGTGGCTGTAAGTATTGTTTCATCTGCAGTTATATCAGTTACCATTTCAATAGTTTCCTTCCTAATAGTTACTTTAGTGATAAACATGTAAATTAGTTCTCGAGAGTGAACGTTTTATCTATTTGAACGGGGGATTTTTATACAGCCTGCATGTATTATTTTTTCCTGAAACAAGAAGAAATTCGAAGACGCAAAAAGAGTTGTATAAGAGTAGTTAACAAAAGGAAAAAAGAAGAAGAAATCGAAAATGTAAATGCTGAAATAAATTATGGTAGAGATCGAGTTAATAACATTTTGTCATGGGGCCTCCTCGATGGAGTAGTGATAACGTCGTCGCCTTGTAATCAGTGGATCCCCGGGTTTGATACACGGTGGATGCACATAGTGGTTAGTATCCCACTTTAAACTGAAGGTCGAGTCCAGATTAGCATATCTGTGCACCAAACCAAAACTAAGAAAGAAATTGTCACAGTGTAAGAAAATTTCATGTTCAACCACATACGAAACACAAGGGAATAATATATTGCAGTTTGGAGTTCACATCTGTAGCATCTAACCAGCACAATTATGAATCGCAACATATCGTATCAGATCCATTTTTATTATACATGTATGATAATATACGAGAAGTAGAGGAAAGAGAAAACCAAGCGAAACACGGACGCCTTCTCCAGAATTTCAAATCTCGTTACATAAGGTTCTGGGTTGGAGTCCCGAACAGGCATGACTTTCTTGTTCTTGCCCTTTTATCTGCTTCATTTCATCATAATTCATCGTTATGGTTTACCTGCAGGGGAAGAATACTGGCAATAATTGCCAATACAAAGCCAATGACAAACAGAACAACTCGATTACGGAGGTGCCAAGAAGAAACGAGACTTGACAGTTTCTCCGTCTCTCGGTTTGTCGAATTGAAAATTGCTCTCCCGTTCTCGGTCTCGATTAGTTAAATATAGAAATCGAAAATGTATGTGAATGAATATACATGTATTTTATATATTCCGGTTTTGTAGGAGATTTCGTGAGAGATGAAATAAGTACTCTTCCATCGTATTTATTTTTATAATTTTTATTCCCTGTTCGATGATCGCGACGATAAGGACGAGTGACCATTACATGAAATTGATGACGAAATAGTCAAACACCCCCGACAAGGACGGTACTCAAACCCGGGAACTTTGGCGACGATATCGAATGTCAATCACTTAATGAGCTTGACCACCGAGCCTGCTTAATGTTGTTTCTGTCAGGTAATTCGTAATAACTATCATTTGCTTCATAATTTATCTTATTGTTGTGATTAACCTGAATTCAAAGAATTAGTTGAAAGGCAAAAATGCAAGATTGAATGTCTCTGATGTTACTTCGTGCCGAATAATATGACGTGGTATTATGATATGAATTTATTAATCATATAATATGCCTATTCATTCCATTGATTGATCCCAATTGAGCACACAAAATATGCTATAATGTCCACTCCATGGAGGAGTGGTTAGCACAGCGCGCTACGATGCCATGGGTCCCTGGTTAGAATCTCGACTTGGGCGTGGGTGTCCTTGGTAAGTGTCCCTTCATCAATTTCATCATAGCATCACTCATCTTCATCGTCGCTATTTGCCAAAAGTGAAAGAATAGCAAATCTAAATAACAAACATCCAATCAAATCGAACATCTCTACCGATTTAATTCTATACGGTACCGAATTCCCACTTTATTACTGCATCTTAAGTCATTTTACAGCATCTCAATTCTTTTCCGATTCGAAAACATTTGGAATGTTGTTTTGTGCAGTTGATTGTGCATTGTTTCGTTGTTTGGATTGTTTAATTAACGTCGCATTAATTAGTTTTAGACCAATCGTGACGGGGGAAGCAAGAGCACAAAGAAAGCAAGAAAGACAAGGAAGAGACCACGGCTTTCTTTAAAGATAGCATCCCGTGAATACAACTCAAGTGACTGCAGAATATTATGAATAAAATTTATTTCGCTTTTTCCTTTTATTTCTGTTTCAGTTATTTTACTTCGCTTTTCTTCTACCACTCGCGTTACTCGTGTCGGTGAGGAAGAATTATAAACTCGTGAAATGGACGATGGTACAAAAAAATATGTGCCTCTCCCACGGTTCGAAACTGTCAGTACAAAATATTGTCTTATTTTTAAAATTTACGGGCAAATATGGTTTGTCACGTAGCAATTTTCGCTTATCTCTTTCTCAAGGGGTTCCATTGCCTCTCTGATGTCGTAGTGGTAACGTCTTCGCCATGTAATGAAAGGCTTCCGAATTCAATACCAAATAGAGAGGCATTTGGTTCGGATCCCATTTTAATCTGTAGGTCCAGTGCATGAACTGGACTTAAACAATTAACGTGTGGCATGTGGTCTGTGATGAGAACCATCATTTCAGCGAACCTCTTGACAATGACTCTAATATCACTTGAAAGAATAGTATTTCTTTACGAGTAGGTCATTTCAAGAAACCAGTTCCTGAAATTTTCTTCTGGAGGCATCGTAGCACCCAGCTGTTTGTTGTGGCTGGGGCACGAGTCATGTGACTCATGCTATCAAAGCTCAATCCTTCCCGAGAACTCAGAATCACCAGGCAAACTTAAGCGAATATTTTGTTATTTGGGTTGCATAAACAACAGGCTTTAAGACGTTACGAAATTCTACGTCCCGTGGCCCAGGTATTTTTTTCTAAGACTGTACGTACCGTTCATGATGGTGTTGACTCATGATTGTATTTGTCGACCTCCGTAGCTGGGTGATTAGCATATCGTGCTACGACGTAAGGGATTCCGGGTTCGAAAACCGACCTGGGTGTGGGTGTTCTTTGTGAGTGTCCCTTCATCAATTCATCATATAATCACTCATCATCATCTTCGCGATTAGCCGAAAGTGGCACAATAGATTAGTAAAATAAACAAAATCGATCAATAACGATTTCGCCACGAAAGGTCGCGAGTTCGATTCCTGACCTTGGCGAACATGGGTTCCTTTGTCTATCCATTTCATGTAATCGTCATTCATCTCATCGTAGAGATGAACAAAGTGTGGCAGATTAACGAAGTTACATAAGGAAAGAACCAAAAATTGCAAATACGACATAATACATGATTGAAGAGGGAAGGTTTCTGGTTGTGGTTTCTGTCTTAAATATCTCTACTAATGATGATAACGAGTCTCTTAACGGAAGATATTTAATCCGGATTATGAATAAAAATTATTTAATGGTGGCCATTGGTGACATGTATTGTGCAGTACAATAGATAATTTTAACAAAAACAACAGTTTCACCAAAAGTAACACTGGGTGGACCGTTTATGATCCTTCTCTGAAGCATTTTGTGAGTATAGCCAGAAACGCCATTCACAGCGGTTCGAGTGGAGAGTGGACACCTCTACCAAGTGCCGCCACTCGTTGTCCACGTGTAAAGTGTCCCTTGTCCATTTCTGAGATTGTTACACCTCATATAGTTTACATCCAAACATGGCAGAGAAGTGACGTAAAATAACGAACACAAATACAGATAACGTGTTGTATTGGTTGAAATGAGAATTCGTTTTTGTTTGTGATGAGTAGGCTATATTTGCTATATTTAGGTTTAGTTGATGCAAATATTGTTTAAGGACTTGATCCATAATAGGAAGTATTTACGCCGCGAGGGAAGCAAGGGAGTCGCACGTCCGGCCCTCCGCAGAAAAGAAAATTGATTGATTTGCTTCATTTTACTTCGCTTTTTGTGCCACTTTCGGGTAATTTGCGAAGATGAGGATGAGTGATGATATGATGAAATTGATGAATGGACACTCGCAAACATCCATGCCCAAGCCGGGATTAGAACCCGGGACCCCTGGTGTCGTAGCGCGATGTGCTAACCACTCCGCCACGGGGACCGGCCCCAGGAAAGAAAAAAAAAACCTCGATGAATAAATGCTCTTTTTCTCAAAATATACGAATCAAACTGTATCTGCTCCTTTTGGCTAATTAGGATGAGTGATTGGACGGGGACACTCGAAATAAAACACACACGACTGTTCCAGAACCCTTGGACTTCGGTGGCGAGGTAGAAAGCATATTTAGAACTATTTAGATAGCAAGAAGAATTGTTGATTCGTTTACAAGTAAATCCTGTGCTTTTTACTCTGAAATTATTACAGTTGACTGCTGAGGTGGTCCACGTGTGGGTAACAGAAACTTACTTCAAAATCCATGAGAGAATGCCTGAAGCATCTGGTGAAACTTCTACTCGTTACTACTGAATTGCAGATTGCTTGGCTCCTCCTTGAGAACAATTGCAGTGTTGCACGTGGCTGACCCTTACGATGCGCAGGGACCAGCTAGAGGAGGTCAACAAGGGATTCGCGTCTCAAGCACAGAACAAATGGCCGGCTGTCAGGGAGCAGCTTATCTTTTCCTTTGCGGAGGACCAGCGGGAAGATTTCCCTTGCACGGGAGAGAGAGAGAGAGAGAGAGAGAGAGAAACGCCTCCTGGCGAATTTTTGCCTCAAGAAACCAAAAGAAACTAGCAAAACAAAGGAAGAAGAAGGCATGATAAATGAAGAGGTAAGGATTAGATTCGACGAGGAAGGAGCGCCTGGAAATTTGGGAAAGGCAAAGTAGAGAAGAGAGGGATTATTGAACTCGAACGAATGGAAAAGAGAAAGACAAATGCGGAACTAGGGAAAGATGCCATCTAGTTGCAAGAAGTTAGATTCTTCCTGGGTTTCCCCTGTGCATTGCATATTACGTGCGCATCTTCTTCTGGTGAACCCTACTGCCTTTTTGACTCATATAACTAACTTATATGCTGTAGATTCTCGTATAAATACGAGAATGACCTTGACTTCAATTTTTCTGTTGTAAAGGGAGAACGTCTTATTAACTGCATATTTATCATTGAAACAATTAATTTAGCTATCACCAATTATCTGCATTAGTGGACTTAATAATATTAGATAAGAATAATTTCACATGTCTACAAATATTAATTTTTTTTTGCTTCAGCAACGAAAAAAATTGTAATCGTAACGAATTAGACGTACAGAGTTTGAAAATGGCAATAAAATTATGTATTTGCTTAGATACAGTAACTAAAAAACTGCTTTTAATTAAATACACTCTATAGATACTTGATTTTGTTGTAATACACGCCAGGAGTGTCGGGTTCGAATCCCGGCCTGATCATGGGTGTTCTTTGTGAGTGTTTCTTCATCAATTTCATCATATCATCACTCACTCATCTTCCCGATTAACCAAAAATGGCAGAAAAGCGAAGTAAAATCAAATCAATCAAGCAATCTAATTATTATGATACAATTGAAATGTAAAGTTGAAAAACATCACAAGGAAAATAAATGCATCAGGCCAAATGACTAAGTGCATCGTCGAGAAATATGCAGGAAGGTGTTTCAACAATGCTGCATTGATGTAACAATTGATGTATTAAAGTACATCTAGACAAAGAAAATATTCCCTTGTCTCATATGATGTATTTTGGCGTTACCTTTACAAACGATATACAGAAATGCAAAAAATTGTGAACCTTGGCAAAGGGAAAAAGGCACACTTTAGTGCATGAATAGATACATGTTTGGTGCATCACATAGGATTGATGCACTTGATGTGCGTAGCACCGCCACAACCGCCTCCGCTGCTCTTGGCATCTCTTCTCCATACCTCTGTTAACCTGAGGGAAACATTCCTAATCACTGAAGAACTACGATTGAAATCGAAATGAGAATGTAAAACATCAATTTCAAGAACATGCTTAACTTCATTTTTCTCATATTACGAGGGTCACTATTTATACTTTGAGCCTTGGTAACACTGATTGAACTTAGGCGGGATTTGACGTTTGCACGGAATCGTCTGGCATTATTGACCATAACGTACTTCAAATGTTTTGTCAATAGCTTCATTTGTGTTGTTTATGTTGCCTTGGAGATTGCGCGATAACAATAAAATGGAATTAACTCTTGAACATTTTCGTGCGATGATTTTTTACGATTTTCGACGTGGATTATCAAGACAAGAGTGCATCGATCAACTTACTTCCACATTTGGCGATGAAGCCCCATCCTTTGCCACTGTGAAACGCTGATATAACGAATTTAATCGTGGCCGCCATTCGCTCACCGACGAGATTCGGGAAGGTCGTCCAAAATCAGTTGTTGTTCAACAATACATTGATGCTGTGCAAAACCTAATACTGCAAGATCGTCATGTGACATACTGTGAGATTGAGGCAACCATAGGCATTAGTTCCACCAGCATATATAAAATATTACATGATCATTTAGCTGTGAGAAAGGTATGTTCTCGTTGGATCCCACACAATTTGACAAAAACTGAAAAAGACGCTCGCGTCAATTGGTGCAAACAAATGCTCAATAAATACAATCGTGGTGCTTCAAAAGACGTATATAAGATTGTAACAGGTGACGAATCATGGATATATGCATATGCGCCGGAACGTAAACAGCAGTCGACTGTATGGGTGTTTCAAGATGAACCCAATCCAACAAAAGTTGTTCACGCTCGAAGCACATCGAAACAAATGGTCGCCTGTTTTTTCGGGAAAACTGGTCATGTAGCAACTGTGCCTTTAGAGGAACGTAGAACGATCAACTCTGAATGGTACACAACAAATTGTTGCCAGAGGTCTTCGGTCAAATACGGAAAACAAACAAACGCCGTCGGATCATTCTTCATCAAGATAATGCCAGCTGTCACACATCTCGTCTAACAACCGACTTTATGAACAGTCAAAAAATCGAATTGATGGGTCATCCGCCGTACAGTCCTAATTTGGCACCCAACGACTTCTTCTTGTTCCCGAATGTCAAGAATGAATTGCGTGGACAACGATTTTCGTCGGCGGAAGACGCCGTTGATGCGTTCAAAAACCATATTATGGAGGTGTTTGAAGAAGATTGGAAAAACTGCTTTGACAAATGGTTCGAACGAATGCAAAAGTGTATTGACCATAAAGGAGAATACTTCGAAAAACAATAAAGCAGTTTTCAATGCCAAATTCCTGTTTTTTCATTGTTAGGCTCAAAATATAAATAGTGACCCTCGTACAACATCATATTATCTACTTGTTCTATGTACTCAACTTTGCCTTTTCCAAGATATTTAGCCCCATGAAATGCCCTCTTTAACGTTGGCTTTACTTAAATGTGGAAAAATTCCTCCAAGATAACGAAATGATACGCCACCATGGTCCATAGTCATGACGAATTATGATCTACTTTCCTTTTTAGAGTATCTTTACTATGTATTATTTTCGTGATTTTTTGGCTCTCCCATTACCATTCGAACGAAAGATGTCATTTAACGTTCCGATATTGACGAAGCAATGTTGTACAATGGCTACAACATACGTGTGGAGCCAATAATCCAACTGGTAGGAGCCCTTCGTTACCAACATCTTTCTGCGGCAGAATGTTTTTATGAATCCTAGAATAAATGTCCTTAGAAACGTATATATCTGATCAGTTATTTACAAGCCATTCAGGTATATAGAACAGCAAGGATATCAAGAAATAAAAACATGCATTTTTTTACGTATATAGGGTATCCATAAAGTCTCATTCTACCCTGGGTATTGTGAGAACGGCTGTAAATAGGAAGAAATGGCGAAACACGTATTCCATGATGTTCAGGGTTAAACGTTTTGAGGCCAACCATTCCCTACCACAAGGAGGTAGGCTGAGGTCGACTTAATTTTTTCCAACAGCAATGGGGTCGAAGAATATGTCGTTTGAAAGGTCTGATCATAACAACAATAATACAGCAAATCCGGGGTCTCTACGTAGCTCCAATTGACAATGGCGTGAAATCAAATGTGGAACATGATCAGCATTGGACAGGACTCCAACTCCTACAGTAGTAATCCTAGACAACAGTGGGACCTGTCCTACACTGTAGCACGATTCGGAGATATCCTAGCAGTGTCTACAAATAAGTACACCTCCCCCCCCAGAAATGGCAAACGTCCGTACACAAAATCGCATATCATCGCGCCCCCTGAGATTGCTACCAAGAGGACACGGACCAACATGCACAATCGCAACTCAAGGTAAATAGTGAAGGAGGCTCGTAGTTAGATGTACAATGACAACTGAAGCCAAATGCGGGGGGGGGGGGGGGTTAAAAGATGTTACAACACGTACACCACTAAAAGTCAAATTGAGCTTACCTACTATTTACAGTAGAACAGACGATTATGAAATGCACGTCGCACGTTACTGAATGTGTCTGCTGAAATGTCTCTACAGGCTGCTATTATTTTTTGTTGCAGATCAGCAAGACTACTAGGTTCTGTTTTGTACACAACAGATTTAAGGTGTCCCCAAAGGAAAAAATCGTTTGGAGATAAATCAGGCGATCTCGCAGGCCATTCGATGGTACCACGACGGTATATCCACCTATTGGGATAATGTTCGTTCAAGTACTCACGTACGTCCCGGCTGTAGTGTGCAGGATATCCATCTTGCTGAAAAATGATATTGTCCGCATCAAATTCAGGAACACCGTTGACATCGACTGAGTTTCCTGCAAGGTCTGTTACCAAGGGATCGATCCACTGTGTCACGTAGAATTTGCAGGTACAGATTACCGTTTAAATTGCCATTAAGAAATAGGGGTCCAATTGTGTGGTTTCCTAAAATACCTGCCCGCACATTAACCTTCTCAGGTCTTTGCGTATGGTCTTCCCTCACAACATGGGGATTAACATCTGCCCATACTCGAACATTGTGTTTATTAACACAGCCATTTAGGAAAAAAGAACTTTCGTCACTGAAACAGATGTTGTGTAAGAAGTTCTCGTTGTTAGGAATCCTGTCGCACATAATTTCGCAAAGCTCAATTCGTCTATCGAAATCATCATCTCCTAGTTCTAGCTTTATCTGCATTTTGTAAGGACGAAATTTGTGTAATTTTAACACCTTACTGATAGAACTCCGTGGAATGTTAGTAGTTGTATTGATACTACGGACAGCGCGAGAAAGTACGAACCCCTCTCCAGCAGCTTTGGCCATACTTAAAACTTGCTCAACATGCCCATATGAGTTTTTTGCTCAAGTGTGGAGCTCTTCCTAATCCAAGATTTTTGTGAAAATGCCCTCAAGAATTTTTCGGAAAGGAAGAGCTTTTTCGGAAAGGAAGAGCCCCCTCTCAGATTGATTTGTCTACACTTACAAAAGGCACTTCTGTGAGACTTAAAACTAGGCCACCCACACCCAGACCCACCCATACACACCTACACCCACCCACACCCACCCACACATATTTACTTCCGGTCCACTTCCGGTCCACTTCCGGTCCACTTCCGGTCCACTTCCGGTCCACTTTCGGTTTGCCTACTTCCGGTCCACTTGTGGCCAAGTTGTGGCTTATTTCTGCTATTTTTATCCAGCATAGAGTTTTGATTTGAAGCCCAAGAAATTGTATATAAATACCAAAGCCAAAAATATTAAGTGTATATACACATACACACACACACACATACAAAGTACAGTGTTGAACCCAACTGATATTTTTTATTCAGTATAAAGTTTTGAATTGAAACCCAGGAAATTGTATATAATAAACAACAGCAAAAATGCCGAATCAAAAATATTGTGACCAATGCAATAAAAATATATTTAGCTCTAATTGGGCCAGACACCAAAAGATTTGTAATCCAGATAAATGCAGAACTCCCACAAAAATTTGCCCCAAATGCAATAGAAAATACAGCATGAAATACTTCACATATACACATAAAGATACTTGCTCTGTACAACCATCCACATCTGCTCTGAAAAGAAGGCACGAAGTACCTCTTAATGCCAGAGCAGCAAAACAGCCACGCCATGAACCCATCCGTAGCAGTTTTAACGGCCAATTAAGAGATCACCGGTTTGTATCAGAGCCAAGATGTGGCATTGAGAATTTCTTGAACAGTATAAATCCTAAAGTGCAGGCAATTCTTAATGCACAAAATGGCTCTTATAAGCTCTCCCTCAAATTGTTTGTACAATATAAGAAGCCAAATGGCACAAAATTTACACAGCCCCACATAACAGAAACTGTACCGGTTTATTCAAATGCAAATTCGGACAAAATAATAAGCAGGTTGATAGATCAACTGAACATTAAACACTCTGAATTTGCGGCAAAAGAGTCAGGATGGAGCCTATGCGGTTCATCACACAAGTTATATGTTAATATTTCTGAATTCAGCCCATTACAAGGATCTACATATGTGCCATTACCTACCAATATCAAAAACAAAAGAGCCGTGGTTAATATAAAAAATGCCGACCAGAAATGCTTTTTGTGGTGTATATTAGCTGCTTTGTATCCAGTTTCAAGGGATCCTCAGAGAATAACTTATTACAAACAGCATGAACATGATTTTGATGATGTAATGGAGGGTTTAGAATATCCAATATCTGTTCAGAATATTGATAAATTTGAAAAAAAGGCCAGGCACATCAATGGCAAACAATTATCTATTAATGTATTTATTTGTTCCACTGGCAATTGCCCGATAGCACCTCTCAGAATCAGTACACTTGATGATGAATCTGCAATTCCGATTGATCTGCTCTTAATTGAAGGGGATGGCACATATCATTACACTCTGATACATAATCTTGAAGCTTTAGTGAGAACACAACTAGACAAATATAAAAAAATATTTAAGTTGTGCAGAAGATGTTTAACTGTATTTGATGGTCAAAAAATGGTGAAAGGGGTTCGGGAAGAGAGTGCGGAAATTGCTAAAAACAAGTTAATTGAGCATCTGAAATACTGTGGGAACCATAAACCTGTTCATATGGTGATGCCCAATCCAAGTGAAAATTGCAAATTCAAAAAGTTTGAAGCCTTGTTGGAACACCCAGCATATATTGTTTGTGATTTCGAATCGAACCTCAAACCTATTGCATTCTGCAATCCAGATCCTGAAGAATCTGCAATTACACCATACCAGCAACATGAACCTTCTAGCTTTTGTTGTGTGGTTGTACAGGATGGTGTTGTTATTAAAGAATATTCATACAAGGGACCAAATGCCATCAAAATATTTGCACATAGAATAGAAAATGTGTGCCGTGACATAGCATCTAACAACTTATTAAAATCAAAACCCATGTTGCCTTTAACAGAGGAACAGATTGAAGATTTCAACAATGCAGAAAAATGCCCGGTATGTGATTGTGAATTTTCAGATACAAATATCAAGGTGAAACACCATTCTCATACAGATGGTCGATATAAACAGGCCCTGTGTAATAGCTGTAATATTAAGATCAAGAGACCAAGATTTATCCCCATATTTTGCCATGGAGCATCCAATTATGATTTCCATCATCTGATCAGGTACGAGGGGTTTGACAAGCAGAATTTAAATATTTTAGCTGAAAATGATGAGAAATATATATCTATTAGCAAGATAATTAAAGTTCATGGTGTTCCTATTCACATAAGATTTCTTGATTCTTACAGATTTTTATCTGCTAGCCTGGCTACACTGGCCTCTCAATTACCTGATGATCACTTGAAAATCACACGTGCATTGTTTCCAAATCAGGACCTGAAATTAATTAGGCGGAAGGGTGTATATCCATATGACTATGTTACAGATTTTTCTAAATTTGATGAGTGTTCCCTGCCACCACAAGAAGAGTTTTACAGCAAAATCAGAGGATCTGGAATCACTGATGAAGATTATCACCATGCTCAGTTGATGTGGAACAATTTAAAATGCAAGACATTTGGTGATTATCACATGGCATATTTGAAACTTGATGTCACCCTCTTAGCTGATATATTGCAAGCATTCAGAAAATCTTCCATGCAAAATTATGGACTGGACCCAGTGTATTTTTTCAGTGCCCCGGGCCTAGCATGGTCTGCAATGTTTTTCAAAACTAAAATGCAATTGGATCTGATCCACGATCAAGATATGTATCTGTTTATGGAGCAATGTATAAGAGGAGGGATGGTGCAATGTTCCCAGAGATATGCCAGAGCAAATAACAAGCATATGCCTGATTATGATCCAGCACGGCCATCAAATTATATACTTTATGTGGATGCAAACAACCTCTATGGTCACGCCATGATGCAAAAACTGCCATATGCAGAGCTTGAATGGGTTGAAAATTTCAATATTGAAGATCTTCAGAATTTTGATGACAGTGAACATGGCCTCATCTTAGAGGTTGATCTGACAATTCCTGATTATTTGCACAATAAATTTTCTGATTTGTCCCCAATTCCTGAGGTTAAGTGCTCACCTGGCTCTAAACAGAAGAAGCTCATGATGACTCTGGAGCCGAAACAGGGATATGTCACATATTACAAAAACCTCCAGTTCCTGATGAAACATGGTGTTCAAGTAACCAAAGTTGGCAAAGTTTTGAGGTTCAGGCACTCAAGATGGTTGAAACCATACATTGATACAAATACGGAGCTTCGAACATCTGCAAAGAGCCAATTTGATAAGAGCTTGTTTAAATTGATGGTGAATTCAGTGTATGGCAAAACAATTGAAAATGTCAGGAAACATACCGATGTTAAAATAATTACTGACCCCAGCCGGAGCAAAAAATTGGTTGCAAAGC